>NW_013666660.1:72315-101399 GCF_000517525.1 Limulus polyphemus | reverse complement strand
AATATGTGTACACAAAGTAAAGTATGTATTACAACACAATATGTACACTAATATGTGTACACAAAGTAAAGTATGTATTACAACAGGTACAGTAATACGTGTAGACAAACTAAAGAGTGTATTACAACAGGTACAGTAATATGTGTACACAAATTAAAGAAGGTATTACAACAGGTAAAGTAATACGTGTAGACAAACCAATGAATGTATTACAACAGGTACAGTAATACATGTAGACAAACCAAAGAATGTATTACAACAGGTACAGTAATACGTGTAGACAAACTACAGAATGTATTACAACAGGTACGGCAATATGTGTACACAAGCTAAAGGATGTATTACAACAGGTATAGCAATACGTGTACACAAACTAAAGATTGTATTACAACAGGTATAGCAATACGTGTACACAAGGTAAAGGATGTATTACAACAGGTATAGCAATACGTGTACACAAACTAAAGATTGTATTACAACAGGTACAGTAATACGCGTAGACAAACCAAAAAATGTATTGCAACAGGTAGAGCAATACGTGTACACAAGCTAAAGGATGTATTACAACAGGTACAGTAATACGTGTACACAAACTAAAGAATGTATTACAACAGGTACAGCAACACGTGTACACAAACTAAAAAATGTATTACAACAGGTTCTGTAATACGTGTACACAAACTAAAGAATGTATTACAACAGGTACGGTAATACGTGTAGACAAACTAAAGAATGTATTACAAGAGGTACAGTAATACGTGTAGACAAACTAAAGATTGTATTACAACAGGTACAGCAATACGTGTACACAAACTAAAATATATATCACATCACAAAAAAGACAAAAAGTTTCATCCAGAACAGACCTCATTAGAAAACAATTAATGTTCTAGTAAACCTAAATCCTCTGTCTATGTATCTAGTTTTTTATTAGACAACTGCATGTTGTGAATTTTGAAGTTGTGTAGAGCTAAAGATGGTGTAGCTTTTCATTATATATATATATTAGGTATTGACGAAATCTGTATGTCTAATGTATCTGTTTGATATCGCATCTATTTACTGTTCAGCCAACTTGTTCATTTCTGGACATCGACTTGACTAGCTCTGGTATTGGAAAGTCTGGGTGGTAATAGCTTACAACACCAGTCTGACTAGCTCTGGTATTGGAAAGTCTGGGTGGTAATAGCTTACAACACCAGTCTGACTAGCTCTGGTATTGGAAAGTCTGGGTGGTAATAGCTTACGACAACGGCTGTGGGGCATGGGTGCAGAGTTCAGTTATGCCCCCTATAAATTAGAAGTGCTTTTTGGTTTATGAAGCGCACACAATAAAAACATTTCAAATTGTATTACTAGAAATTTCTAGAAGACTCTGAGACGTAGGCTACTGTGGCTAGAGCAAGACAGACTATCTTTTGTTTAGAAAGTGCGCAGAATAAAAGCATTCTAATAAAAATAATTTCAATTTTGTAAAAGTGGGTAGAAAATAAAAGATAAAATTATAACCCAAAATTGGAAAAACAATGAATAAAAAAGAAAAACGTGGTTATGGGAATGCATCGTCTTTCTTTTGCTCAACGTTGGAAAGAGAAAGATGCAGATTTGAATAACCAAAATGAAGATCCTCTTACATTTTTGCAAAACAACCCATTAAAAAGAGAGTGAAAATGCTATTGTTAGAATGAGTCAAGAGACAACTGCTGCAAAAGTAAAAAACCCATGACTACAATTCACTGTTATGGTGTCTCAAAAACTGACAAAAGTTTTTTTTCCTCTTTAGAACTGTCTTAATCATGCCAGATAATCTACTGACTTTTTATGTTGACTTGAAAGTTTAACGTTTTCCTTCATTTCGCTGAACCAGTGGTTAAAACGCCGGACTGTGAATCTACAGGTTCATATCCTTTATTTCGTTGAACATGTGGTTAAAACGCCAGACTGTGGATCTACAGGTTCATTGTTCACGTTCCATTGCAAAAAATAAATAAAAAATGCTATTCGCACTCTGGAGTTTGGAGCATGTTATAACGATGACGGTCAAATCCCACTAATCGGTATGACAAGAGTAGTCCAAAACTTTTTGAATACTTACCTTCCCCCCTAGTCTATCAATTCAAAATTAGGGACGAAAATCCCTTGAGTAACTTTGTGCGAACATCCCATAAATGAACAAACAGACCAGTTTTATTCCATTTGACAATAGTGAAAAGTAACATGTACCGAAAATCTTGGAGCAAAACCAAAAAAGATAAAAAAACAGAATGGTACGTGATGAACCCATTCTTCTAGTACTTCTCCATTAACAAGCTGTCGTGTGTAATAATTTGTTGTGAATGTTTTACCCTTGTCATCCTTCGAAAATTAAAATGTCTGCACTAGTATTGCAGCACATTTGGGTCGATTTTTGGCCATTTAGCTGGATTAACCAAATCAAATACAAATGAATTTTTACTTTCTGTCAGCGGATTGTCTTCTCCCATCTGTGAAGGTGTTGTCTTCTGCAATGAAGATCAAAGCGTTCCAGATGTGTTTAAAAAATGTAACGTTTTACTGCCCCATACCTGTTACTCAATGGTTTCACAGTGAACAGGGGAGACATGTTGCAGCAATACACTCCAGCGATAAGTTGAAGCACAAACGTAGAAGTAGAGGCTTTGAATCATGTCGAAGAGCGTTTCTTTCTCGGTGCAACAGTTAGCTGCATCGTTCAACACGAGATTCAGAGACTTTGAAAAGTTTATTATGACTTCCACGTATCACGACAACAACTATTATAATTATAACTCCTAATGCTCCTTCTGTTTAATCAGAAACAGATTTTCCGTGTTAATTGTTTTGCTCATTTTCACTTGAAATTCTAAATCTTTCCATTGATGAAATACTTACTATCAAGATGCTAAGTTCCAAACTTTTGGCTAGTATTGTGGTATGAGATACACCATGATATAAACAAGACTAGTTGGACTGGTAACAGTTTCGACTGCGCATTAAAACAACTCAACAATTGGATTTGAAGCAGGCAGTGTGTGATTTGTTGTCCTCAATGAAAGCAAGTAAAGTGAGATACCTGTAATTGGGAAATATTGAACTGGTATGGTAGGTACTCTGACATTGCTTTAGGCTTTGATAAATAAATGTGATTTGTATTCATATAGAATTTGTTATGCAGTTGTACGTGAAACAAGCAGAGAGAGGGTTTTTTTGTTGTTGTTTTTTTTGCGCCAAGCTACAAACTGTCCAACATCGAGAATCGAATCCAAGATTTTGCATTGTAAGTCGATAAACTTATCGTTGACTCACCGAGGGAGAGGGCGGTAAATTGAAGACTTGATCTAAGGCGGCTAATTACTTAGCGCTGGGCCCGCTTTCCCCACATTATTGTAATTTATGACATGTGTAGTTTGTGTATTTGTCATCGAATGTAAAGTGCATTTTTTTGTTTAACTTATCTAAGACAGTCCTTTCAGTGTGCGTTTCGAATTTTGCAGAGTGTGGACTACAGTTCATACACTGGATATAGCCAAACAGGATACCCATACTATCCTAACCAGGGCTATGGGGCATATCTACCGGCTGTAAACGGCAAATCGTCATTGGGGTTCACTGGAGCTTCTTCTGGAACATATCAGCTTTCACCTCTTCCTGCCCTTTTAAACGGAGGTTCGTATAAAATAGCTATATTGTTGTTGTGACTTGAGATGGCGTTATCTTAATCCCAGTCTAGTACATGGATGAAAAAATCCTACTAAAGTTAACAGTTTAACATTCCAGTTTTAGTAAGTCAAACATTGTTGGAAATACTAACCTTCGTGTCAGCTACTGCCTTCTGGCTAACATTCTGATGATAAGTAATCTTCTTGACAAGTATTGTTTTATAATCGCGAAGCGCATGTTGAATATATCATGATCTTCAATTAAACGTGGCTAACAATGATGTGTTATACAATAGTCCTAAATGTCTCTCTGTTCGTTCGCTTATACAGTTATAAATCTAGGACAGAGATCATACCTGATATGGAGTTATGTATTTTATTTATGTTATTTTTGGAGGATTCATGCTGTTCTGAGCTTATCTTGGTTGTTTGTTTTTAACTTCGCGCAAAGCTACTCGAAGGCCATCTGTGGTAGCCGTCCCTAATTTAACAGTGATAGACTGGAGTGCAGGCAGCTAGTCAACACCATCCAACGCCAACTCTAAGGCTACTCTTTTACGACGAATAGTGGAATTGACCGTTACATTGTAACCCCCACACCGGTGACGGAGATTCGAACCCACGACCCACAAAATTCGTGTCGAGGGCCCTAACAATCAGGCTATGACAGGCTGCTTATTTTTATATCTTCATAGAACACTCTTCGCTCTATTACAATATAGTTACCCATCAAAATAAAGACTTATACAATTTCGTGTACATTTTTCTCATTAATAGAAACGAACTTGAAAAATGCACTTGGAAAAACATTGAGTATAATATCTTACGTTTCTTATGCCAGTTTGTTTTAGTAAAGTTGCTTTGACAGTTATTGTTTAAACTGTCGTGCTTTGGATTGTAAAAACACTTATTTAACGTGTAATGATAACTAAAAACTTGCCTAGTACAAGAGCATCTCCAACCTTTAATGATTTGTTACTTGAAATACAACAAGCAGACGATAAACAGACCGAAAATACAGATGCTAAGCTACGTTACTCGGTGTATAGGAGAGGATATACAAATGATGCCATTCGACATTTGAAGCTTACTAATAGATTAATTCTGACGTATGAAGTATCTCCACTCCTATGGGGTCACGTTTTCACTGGTACCTGTTCCTCTAGGGCACATTTACTGTTTCCATTTTGTGCCGTGGCTTTACTTTTCTGTATCATTGTGCAAAAACGTCTGTTTTATATTGTTGCATTTATAAACAACAACAACAACAACATTGTGGTTATGAATCTAAAAACTGATGAAAATATCTACGGCTTTATTAACTTGTGTGTTGAGACGCATTGGTTCCATACGAGGTTTCACTGGAACTTCTCTCTAGCTGTAACAACTTTCTCCCCGTTTTGCATCAACTTCTAGAGCATATTTCTGTTTTATAGGTGCCAATACAGTGACAGTGACGCATTGGTTCCATACGAGGTTTCACTGGAACTTCTCTCTAGCTGTAACAACTTTCTCCCCGTTTTGCATCTACTACTAGAGCATATTTCTGTTTTATAGGTGCCAATACAGTGACATACCCAATTTATAAAATATGTTTAACAGTATTCTAAATTTGTGTATACATAAAAATACCTATACCTCAATAAACTCTAGACCTTGTAAGTTGTAGCATTATTCCCATACGGTACAATATAATGTTTGGAGGTGAACGGCACTAACATTCGTATCTGTTACCTAGTTCTTCTGTTTGTTATAGAAACCTTGCAGTACACTGAAAATGGATGTTCTCCTAACAAAGTGGACGCATCAAGTGTTAGTAAGAAAAGTAAGTATTCATGTACGAAATAAACAGTCTTTCAAAGACTGTTCTGTCACTTATATTTTGATAAAGCTTACTATATTACCCCACGGGTGTACAAGCACCTCACTTCCTTAAACTT
Source organism: Limulus polyphemus (assembly GCF_000517525.1). Taxonomy (NCBI): domain Eukaryota; kingdom Metazoa; phylum Arthropoda; class Merostomata; order Xiphosura; family Limulidae; genus Limulus; species Limulus polyphemus. The sequence continues at coordinate 95,803 of NW_013666660.1, read as the reverse complement.
TACACCGTATGTGTATCCATACCGTTACTATTTAAAAACAGGTGTACAAACACCTCACTTAAACGTTACAATGCATGTGTACACATACCGTTATTATTAAAACCACCGGTGTACAAACACCTCACTTAAACTTTGCACCGCATGTGTACACATACCGTTATCATTTAAACCACAGGTGTACAGACACCTCAATTAAACTTTACATTGCATGTGTACACATACTGCTATTATTAAAACCACAGGTGTACAAACACCTCACTTAAACTCTGCACCACATGTGTACACATACCGTTATCATTTAAACCACAGGTGTACAGACACCTCAATTAAACTTTACATTGCATGTGTACACATACCGTTATTATTAAAACCACAGGTGTACAAACACCTCACTCAAACTTTGCACCGCATGTGTACACATACCGTTATCATTTAAACCACAGGTGTACAGACACCTCAATTAAACTTTGCACCACATGTGTACACATACCGTTATTATTAAAACCACAGGTGTACAAACACCTCACTTAAACTTTGCACCGCATGTGTACACATATCGTTATCATTTAAACCACAGGTGTACAGACACCTCACTTAAACTTTGCACCGCATGTGTACACATACTGTTATCATTAAACCACAGGTGTACAAACACCTCACTTAAACTTTGCACCGCATGTGTACACATACCGTTATCATTTAAACCATAGGTGCACAAGTGCCTTATTTCCTTAAACTTTACACTGTAGACATACAAGCACCATTATTTTATTTAAACTCCAGTTAAGCAAGTACCTCTCCTCATTGTTTGTTGTTGAGCATAAGGCTAAAAAACTGGGCTGTTTTGTGTCGCAGGAGTAAAAGTGACACTCTTTCTTAAACTACAGATGAACAAAAAACGATATATTGAAGAAGTTACAAGTGTGAGCTGGGCCTAGTACTACTTCTTTAAGATGTAAAGTGTGTAACCCAGGCCATGTTACCCAGGCAATTTTCCGTAAACTAACCACTGACAAATCCTTCACGATAAAACACACTGAATGTGAATACAAATCAGTCGAGATTATAGTCGTTTATGAATTAATGCAAATGTAATTCCTTGCGACCACTTCCCAGTGTGACCACATTAAAAATTTATGTTACTAGTGCATTGGATAACATATCTCTTTTTTTTACTTTAGACACCAGTAAAAATAGTCGGAGTCGTGGCCGTCGTCATACTAACCCGTCTCCTGATCCTGACAATAACTTGGAGCGTGTGTTTGTGTGGGATCTAGACGAAACTATTATCATATTCCATTCTCTTCTCACTGGATCTTTTGCTACTCGTTATGGAAAGGTAAGAATATTTGTTTAAGTTTTAAAAACTCTTTTAATTTCTAGAAGTTGTTAAAAAAAGTAGAAATAATTTTATAATTCCATTTATTTGATTTTTTTTCAAATTTTGTAAAATAAAGCTAAAATACTCCGGAAATTATGTTTATGTGATTTTACAAAAAAGGCTGTATACAAAGTTATCTTAAATGTATCAATCCGCTGTGAGAAGCTTACATCTATGATGTACTTTTGAACCTTGAGATGGTAGTTTGGTAATTCTCTGTTTTTCTGCTTCTCTTATGTAACCAGACATCAACTAGGCACTTGATCCGGAAACCCATTCTGATGATCGCATTCTATTGGAAGATATTAAGCCGGACAATGTCTTATTAACGTAATTTAGTGTTTATTTATTCAAGAAGATAATAGGTGCTTTCTGCTTCTTTGTCGGTCAAATTAATATTAACTTCCGATTAGAGCAAGCTATGTGCTTAGAGCGAAACTAATACTCAACTTGGCAATCAGTATAGCTAGTTAAATACACAGTTATTGCATTTCTACTTATAAAAATTGGAATTCATTGTTTCCTCTGTTTGGTACGTAGGCCGCTAGCGACATTTTCGGCCGTAATACCATAAGAAGTTTCCATCTTGTAAAAAAGCAATAGGCCTTATATTTGAATTTAGGCGCTCAAGTTTCTTACAAAAGTGTGATATAAAATCTTACAATAATTTACCGACATTACACACACACACACACATATATATATATGTGTGTGTGTGTCTGTGTGTGTGTGTGTGTGTAGTAGCCTGATTATTTAGGAAAACAGTTTGTAGTTACTTATTATTACGTCACCGAAGGTGGACAGAAGTTATGTTTTCACCCCGTGTGTGTGTGTTTGTCAGCAAGATTTATCGAAAACGGCTGAATGGATTTAGATGAAAGTTGGACCATGACTCGACTTAGAAGTGATTAGTTTTTGCAGGGTCAAGGTCAAAGGTTAAGGTCATAACCAGGTCATGAAAATCCCCCCCTCCAAAATCCCTATCTCTTAAAATGGGGACCGATTTTTCACATTATTTTTGCTCTATAACTCAGTCTATAATGGAAACTTGGAAATATGTAGAATATTATTCCTCATTGTCCTGACAAAAATGGCCCGTGTCCGTTGTTAATGACGGACATATTTTCGTATTTTTTGAAAGCCGAATATGATCAACGCTGCGTATGCGCTCTACTAAATGCCCCTCTAGTATACATATGTTATGACTTGATTTAAATTTAAGCTTTAAATAGAAGTAAAATGTATTGAATTAAAAAGTTTTTAATTTTCTGTTTAAAAAGGTGTTTTTTTATCACGCTTTCTTTCTTCTCAGCTAAATTATAATTAATACAAGTCAAATGTTTCTTTTTATCCTGATTCAGTTTTTTCTTGCTCAAAATTGTTTCTTTTTCCCGTTTCCTTTTTTTTTGTTATGTTACACCGAGGCTGGTGAAATTACTTAGAACTAAACGTTTGAACGTACTATTATAACCGAGTACTTCTCTTTAATAACCAGCAGATGTACTCCCCTAAAACTGGTGAGCAGCGTACAACTAAACTTTTGAACGTACTTTATAACTGAGTACTTCATTTTGATAATCAGCAGGTGTATTGCTGATTATCTCCCTGAAATTGGTGAGCGGCCTAAAAACTAAACATCAGAATGTGCTATTATAACTGATTACTTCACTTTAATATCAGCAAGTGTACGTTTCTGAAACTGGTGAGCGGTCTAAAACTAAACATCTGAACGTGCTATTATAACTGATTACTTCATTTTAACAGCAAGCAGGTGTACGTTCGTGAAACTGGTGAGCGGTCTAAAACTGAACGTATGAACTTATTATAACTGTCAGTACTTCTCTTTGATATAACTGAACGACTGACTTTGATAGCCTGCAGTTGCTTGACCCTGAAGCTGGTAAAGTTACCTGCAACCTCAAAACACATGAACATACAATTAAAACTTAAGAAACACTTTGACAACCTGCAGCTGCATAAAGGGCACTGACTTACAAGAACTAAACGTTTAAACGCATTATATAAACTGAACAGTTCGTTTCGATGATCTACGGATGTAATGTGTTTAAAATGATAAAAACGTCTAAACATATTATTACAACTGTAGAATGGTGAGCAACCAAGTGTTCTGCAACAACTTAGCGTATGAATACTTTGCTTTAGCTGAATAGCACACTTTGATAACCTGTAGGTATATGACGCTAATTCTGATAAAATGGTCTATAAGAAGCTAACTTTAAAGTAAAGGGACTGTCGCTCATTGTATTACTCTTTTCTTGAAATTCACATCGGGTCATTGGGAGTGAAGCTTTATAAATTATGAACATTTCCCTGTTTTAAACGTCTTTTTATATTACCTTCCTCTCCGTTTACCTTGAGTGAATCTTCTTTACCTTACAAATACATTATCCAGGAAGAGTGGAAACTTTTATTAATATACGAGGTAATATTAACTGTTTGATAAAACGTGATTAGAAATCAAAGTCAAGAAAGATAATATGACAATTACGACAGGAAAAGTGCCAACAAAAGCAAATGAAAGTTAGTATTTAAAACATAAATCTTTTCCTGGTCATGTTGAAAAATAAATAAAGAGCAATATGAATTCTTTGTGATCGCGTTGGAACAAGAATTAGTCACTAGAACACCCTTTCCTGAGGACATGTAGAACAAAACATCACTTCAGCTTCAGCTCAACTTACATAGGAAAGCTTCAGTTACTTGTAACATGAATAAAACGTGCCCTATCATGTTCCTTCACGACTAGAACACCGTAGGAGTTGCCCACGTCACGTGAGAACCCAATCGATCACAAGAAATAAGTTGGCAGAAAGTTAAGATCGATTGTTAGAGTTCTCGATATTCTCAACATAACCAAAGCAAGCAGGAAATACAGCGAATGAAGAATGATTCATATGATAAACGTATATAACAACTGAACAGTTAACCAAAGAAGGAACGTACACAGTGTAACAGTTAACTATATCAGAAGGATAAGTAATAGTTTAGAAGCTAACCCAGCCAAGAAGATATACAGTAACTTAACTGTTAATTCAAACATATTGTTGGTGTGAACATGCTTTATAGTCGCTATAAAAAAACACCTATACACTGGATAGTTGAAGTGAAGAAAATGTGTCATTGGTCACTGTTCAGTTCTTCACATTATATAGCTACACAATAGCAGATATAATTAATAAATTTAGTATTAAGAAAATTGTTTAATCTCGAAGTCTTTCACAACGATATAGGTCCAGTTTATTTCTCTTTGGTTAACTTGTATCCAGGGCTACTGATAAGGAGTGGAATTCTCCGAAACTAGTAGAACCCAACAACACACTTTGATGAAAGTGTAAATTGAATTGGACCTCCCTTGAACTTAGACTTTGAAATAAAACAATTTTCGAAATACTAAGTTTATTTGTTATTAACTGTTAATTACAACAAATACTAATAACATCTTATTGACAAGGACGAAGATATACGCAACAACCTAACTGATAACCAAGGCCGGAATGTGTACAATAATTCAAAAGATAAACTACGCTAGTATTGTACAGAAAACTCAATAGTTAACTATGCCTGTAATGTAAACACAATAACTCCTAGGGGTTCTTAATACTAACAGTTTACCACGCCAGGATTATACACATCAACTCAATATTCTACTAAGCACTTAGCAAGGAAATGTTGACAAAAACTTAATAATTAATCATGTAGGAACATATATAACTTTTAAAGGATAATACCAGCTGACATAGTTTGCTGCAACAGTTAAACATTCCAATATTTTATCCGATAACTCAACAGTTAACCAAGCCAAGAACATACCCAACGCTTCAACAAGTAACTAAGTCTAAAATCCGCATCACAATTAAAGTTATTGAAAAAAAACAGAAAATATATACAACAACTTAATAAATAACGTTGTTAAAAACGCAGAGAATATATACAACAACTTAATAAATAACGTTGTTAAAAACGCAGAGAATATATACAACAACTTAATAAATAATGTTGTTAAAAAAAGCAGAAAATATTTACAACTCAACAAATAACTAATTTCACAATCCACATTACTATTAAAGTTCTTAAAAAAGCAGAAAACATATAAACCAACTCACCAATTAACTAAGTCAAGAATTCAAACTACAATTACAAAAAAAAAAGCTGAAAATATATACAAGAACTCAACAAATAACCAAGTCTAGAATTCGCCTCACAATTAAAGTTGTTAAAAAACAAAAAATGCAACAACGCAGCAAATAATGAATTTTAGAATCCAAACCACAATAGAGTATAAAATATACTGTTAAAGTTGTTAAAAAACAGGGGGTATATGGAAACAACAACTCAACAGATAATCGAACCAGGAATGCACACACAACATGCAGGAATACACAGAACATGAAAGTAGCACTGCTATTGATTATATTATAAGTAAAAAAAAAACTGCGATGGTTTTATTGTATTCAAAATTTACAGTAATTTCTGTACGCTGAATCTGAAAATGAGATCCGTTTTCTCCATCACGTACAGATTTTTCACAAAACGTCATAACGCAAAACATAAGAAAGACCACAACACGTAGTTTTGAGACTAAAAAATCAGGATGAATGAGGATGCATATTCGTTTGACATTAATGTTCTTCCCTTTTCTTCAGTTTGTTTGTATTTTTGTTAACAAACATAACAATACAAAATGTTCATTGTGGTAAACGAAATAATAATTTGATCTAAGTAAGTTTTTCTTCTTCCCGATTTGTAAAAAGTCCTTACGTGATAGAAAAAAATGTTATTTTCGAAATCTGCGTAGCTGAATAATGGAAAATCAGTTATTAAAACCAAAACAACTTTTATGAAGTTTAAATTCGCAGGCCTGTGTAATCCTTTGCAAAAACATTTTGTGTATTTCTTTCTTGTTTGTTTGATAGGATCTATAGAAATTAACCCCTTCATTTAAATCCTAATTATCATGGGTTGTTATGGATATTAATCGCATTTTGGAAAATGAATGGTATAATTGAGTGTGGAAGTTAACTTTTGTTTCTATAGTATATTTTTACAATCCTATTTTCGGTGTTTCTCTTTACTACTTTCTCCAGTGTTTGTTATTTAAATTTCATGACAGATATTAGTGGAAGTTTATACATTTCCATTTACCAACTGTTATGTATATGTAAGAGAGGTTCGCACAGATTACTGCATCTTTAGCCCCTAGTACGTAATAATAATAAAGATTATTGTTGTGATTGTTTTCTCATTTTTATTTCATTGTTTATTGCGTATATAAAACTTTGTTTTGTGGTTTGGTACGCACCAAATCATCATTTCCATAAAGATAGCTAATACGTCACAATCTCTTGTCAAGTCTATAATGACATAGACACTTCTGATGGCAGTAAGCCTGAACTACTGGAGCGTAGAATTCCAGGAACGGGGGTGTCATGTTACACCCGGGGTGGAGCTCAAGTTACTCGAGTGGCCTTCGCTGAAACTACGGCCATTATAGCTGCTGACGGCGCTTTATGTTGTGTGAGCTGCATCTAGGAGCCACTGCAGAAACCACTTCAGTGTGTACGCTGCTACAAATCTGCAGAAACCCAGAAAAAAGTATTGAAAAGTCTGACTCGTACTCCCAGATGGTTATTAATACAATGTTAGTACTTTGTAATAGCAGAGTGCGCGTTTTCTGTGGAAGAAGTATCATCCAGCATATATAACGGCCTGTCTCTTTTTAGCTGGTTACATTGAAACAAAATCATGATTTTTATAATTAATTACGAAAACAAAAAACACCTTTTTCTGTGATAACTTCATCAGCTAGTACAATAAATTTCGCTAGCTACTGTCTTCCTATACCCAACGTTAACAGTCAGTGTTACTGTATCATATTCCCAGATGGTTACACTAAAACAACGCTATTAATTGTAATTATTTAGAATAGAATAATTTTTACCCCCTGCAGCGTTATGCAATCGCTGCTAATGTTTCTATAAAGTTAAATAATCAGTTTTATTGATATTTAAACAGTGAATGAACTCTCAAGTTCACTCTAAAACCATTATTTGATAAAACTCTGTGTGCGTGTCTGCTTATAACTGGCGAATCGCTGGACCGATTGCCACCAAATCTGGCATGTACCCTAAGGACCCTCGGAGAGGTGAAAATACAGGGTAGAGGAGATCAGCGCTCAGTTTTGTCATCCCAGTGTCTTCCCCATGCATTGGATGCGTGCGTCAGCTAGTATCCATTTAATACGTTTTTGCACAAACATAAAATATTCCTTGCCACCGTTTTCCTAACGCTATTTATCAATGTGAAAGTTGATAGTAGTTATACAAATATAGTGTATTTTAATATAGAGTGTTTTCATAACTTATTTTTGAACAGTTTATTCGTAATTAAGTATGCGATGTAAAAACTACATAACTTCGTATCTATAGAGAATGACCTAAATGTCTCAACAGAGTATACTTGTTAATGAAAAAAAAGGACACGGTTATAAAATGATAACTGAAAAAATAAAATCCAGGTCACTGTGTGTACCACTACTGTTACATTCCGTTTCTTTCTTCTTTTTTTTTTACTCTTTAATAAATTGAACCTTAAACGAAACTGATATTATTCACTCGAAGATGCTGGTACTAATTAATTTGTTTTTCAGTGAAATTTTATCAAACTGTATAATTCATCTTTTGATGGTAAGGTCAGTGCAGCGTAACTCACAGCTTTTCTGACATATATATTAAAGATAATGGCAAAATATCCCTATAAATTTTATCTCCATTCAAGCGTTATTTGTAATTAATATCACTAATGTATTGCCATCTGGTGCTAAAAATGAGAAGTTAATTTTGTTTATAATTTGTTTTCATGAATTTGATTTTCTGTTAGTAATTAAGTATATGTATCTTAATGAGTTATGATATAAAATTAATATAAATACAAATTTAATTGATTCATTTAAATACGAATATTTATCTTATAATATTTGTGAAATTTGGTATAATTATATACACAATTAAAGCTGGCTCCAACTTTTTTTTTTAAAAAAGAATAACAATTTGATTTTCTGTTATTAATTAAGTATATGTATCTTAATGAGTTATGATATAAAATTAAGATAAATAAAAATTTAATTGATTCATTTAAATACAAATAAGTATCTTATAATATTTGTGCCCCCAAGTGGCACAGCGGTATGTTTCGATACCCGTGGTGGGCAGAGCACTGATAGCCCACTGTGTAGCTTTGTGCTTAACTTCAAAAGAAAAAAATATATATATAATGTTTGTGACATTTGGTATAATTATATACATAATTAAAGCTGGCTCCAACATTAAAAAAACATTTCCTGGAGTAGAAATACTTCATAAGAGATAATTCCAATAAGTACTGTATCAGCAAAAGAAGAAGAAATAGCGCATTTATACTATACAAGCAATCTAAAATGTTTCAAACCCTTGAATGAAATGACTCAAAAATTCACTTAACCGGCAGAGTCAGTAAATATTTATGACAAGTGCATTATTTTTATCAATATAACAATCTAACTGGGCCTAAATAAATAAGAATTTTTTTAACTTTACAAAAATTTCAAGTTTGTACATTAAATTTAATTTATTTTGACAGGATGCCCCCACAGCTGTTGCTTTAGGCTTAAGAATGGAAGAAATGATTTTCAATTTAGCTGATACCCATTTCTTCTTTAATGACTTAGAGGTGAGTGGAATTATAAAAAAATATATTATTATTTTTATAGGAAAGGTATCATATTATACACTGCCTGACCAAAAAATTAGAAACCCTGTTCTACTAGTGTGTTGGAGTCCTCCGGTGGGTCAGCGATAAATGCTAAAATACATGGTTCGATTCCCCAAGATGAACGGAGTGAAGATAGCCCATTGTGAAGTTTTGCGCTAAACAAAAACATCAACAGCTTGTTGAAGCACTGTGCGTGTAATCGCAGTCTGAATACGTCGTGACATAGACACCACTAGTTTTTGGATTACACCATATTTGATTCATTCATTCCTCAAGCAATATCGTTCCTAAATCTTTAAGGAGCTAAGATAAAGGAACAGGTACTCCATCAACATCCTTAAGGAACTAATGCAAATGAGTAGGTGCTTTCATAACATCCTCCAGTAATAGTGATGATTCTCAGTTGGTTTCCAATCTGGGGATTATGGTGGCAGCGAAGCGATGGAACTTCTCTTTATGCTCTTTAATGATTGGTTTAATCACGAACAATACTGGCATAGTGGATTGTGGCATTGTCGCCTTAAAGATATTCATAGCATTGGGGACAAAAATTGAACATAAGAGGGCGCAATTAATCTCTGAAAATGCTTAGATATATATATACGCAAGATGTAATGCCATCATTCAGAGAGAGAATGAGGAATCCAGTTCGTGTCATGAAAATGCATTACACATCATTACTCCACGTCCAGCAACAGAAAAATAACACACGATGGCAAACTTTGAACCTTACATTTGTACAGTATAACGTGTATCGAGAATTATTTGACCACATCACTAATTTCCACTGGTCAACAGTCCAATCCTGATTTTCTATGCAACACTAGAAGCACATCTTTCTGTTGGCAGCTGAGACAAGATTGAGGAAGCAAACGTTACCTGGGTTTAAGTGTATGCGAGATCTGAACATGGTTTTCCTATGGGGATCAGGGGTATAGCTTCCAGAAAATATGGCATTAATTGACTTCAAATGGAGAAATTCCTAAACTGTACATGGTGAAACGTGTATTTCAGCTTTAAAATTATTAACGGGTATTAACCTAACCCCACCGAGAGTAGACCTCTTGATGATGGTGGTGGGGAGGGTGAATCCTCCCCTGCAACCACAAGAGATTTGCAAACTGAAGAACGATTATCGAAATTTATTTGTTGAAGCTCCTTGCGCATCTTTCTTGTTGAAATGACAAGAAATTGTTTCTAGTCCATAATTGATGTCATCTCTGAAGTGCTGTATTGTTAAATGCCAACTGATCTTCCCAACCCTTACTAACTGCCTTTTATCCCTTTCTCGGAGCATTTCTTCCTCCACATTTTTCCTGCTTGATTTTTGTTAAGATTTTTACACTACTGTGTAGATTCCTGAGAAGGTCGCCTTCAATACCTCGATCAGTTCCTTTGTTTATGTTATCGAGGCCCTAGCTAATCGGACCCCAACAATAATGAAACCTTTCTCGTTAGATACATCCTTAACCATCCCCATCTTAATAAAAACTGAGACACAAAAACCAACTTACATTATGTATAGTGGTACAGTAGCAAAATGGGGTTTTTAATTTTTGGAGGAGTAGATTAGGTTAGCAAACAACAAAAAAAGAGATTAGTAATTTTAAAGCCACCATTAAAAAGAAAACACATTATAAATAGTTTGTACAAATAATTGTAATGTTATTAATGTTATGTTGAATATAGTTTGGTGTTTCAAACTTTTACAGGAGTGTGACCAAGTCCACATTGATGATGTTTCGACGGATGACAATGGCTTGGACTTGAGGTACTCCATTACTTGTTCACATTCCTTGAATTCAACAATGATGATACCAGCCTTAATAAACTGTTACTTTTATTCTTCGATAAGATAATGTTTATGAAGTAATATCGGTTTTAATATAGTTATTGTTCGTAAAATCATTCTATTCTACGATCAGTTAAGTTTCAATGGATAAATTATTGTTTTGTTTTATACAATAAAACTGGTGTCACTGAATTCAATCTTTTAGCCACAAAGAAAATAAATTTTTATTTAGTTTTATTTCTGCTTTATGATTAAATAAAATACCAAGCACAGTAGAAATTACGTTTTATGAGAAGTCAAGTCAAGACGACTACTAAACAATGTAAGGTGAAACACACAGTTAATGAAGTGTTACATAAGAAACTTAAAACACAATTTATAAAGATAGATATATATATATAGAGAGAGAGGAAGATTACAAAATTACAGTTTTGTACAACACAAATATGTGTGTGTTCTTCTTACTTTGGAGACTCCAAGTGTTCGTTTCTGTACAGCAACTACAACTTCCAAGCAGATGGGTTCCACTCAGCTGCCACAAATACCAGCCTTTGTCTTGCCACAGGTGTGAGAGGAGGCGTGGATTGGATGAGAAAACTAGCGTTTCGCTATCGGAAAATCAAAGAAATCTACAATCAGTACCGAAACTCAATTGGAGGTAAGACTAGATTTTCCCTCAATAGACAGTCATCCTTCAAAATAAGTCTAAAACACGTTGAAAGATTGCCTTATATAAACGTATAGTTCCCAACATTGTATAGATGTGTATGCTAGCATAGTACTAGAGTTGTTTAAGTACTTGGTATCATTTTACAGTTACGTGAGTGTAAACAGGTATAGTTCTAACATTATATAAATGTGTACCAACATATTATTAGCATTGTTTAAGTATCCGTGGTATCACTCTGGCATTATGCCACTGTGAGTGTAAACAGGTATAGTTCTAGCATTGTATAACTGTGTAATAGCATATTACCAGCGTTGTTTAAATATCTGTGGTATCCCTCTAATGTTATGTCACTGTGAATGACACAGTTCTAAAGTTTTATATGTGTGTCCGATTATGTGAGTGTGTGCTTTCTAATACTGTGTAGCAATGTGTTGCATAGTTCTAGGACATAGAACTGTGAGTGATATAGGTTGTCCTTTGACTATATGTAATATAGACGTAGCATTTTTCTAAATATATGTGAGACGTTGAAAGTGTAGTATTCTTTGATATATATAGTTTTAGAGTTGTATGACTGCGTTTGGTATTGTTGTAGGATTGTATAACTGTGTGGGATATAATATTAGTATTGTATAGCTGTGTGGGATATAATATTAGTATTGTATAACTGTGTGGGATATAATATTAGTATTGTATAACAGTGTGGGATATAATATTAGTATTGAATAACTGTGTGGGATATAATATTAGTATTGTATAACTGTGTGGGATATAATATTAGTATTGTATAACTGTGTGGGATATAATATTAGTATTGTATAACAGTGTGGGATATAATATTAGTATTGTATAACTGTGTGGGATATAATATTAGTATTGTATAACTGTGTGGGATATAATATTAGTATTTTATAACTCTGTGGGATATAATATTAGTATTGAATAACGATGTGTGGTATCGTTACATTACTGTGTGATGTGCAGTTTTATTTTTGTAACCATCTGTGGTATTGTAAGACTGAGTAAGGCATAGCTCTAGCGTTGTATTGCTCTAGGTTGTAAAACCGTGTGTGTGGTAAAGATTTAGTGTTTTATAAGTTAGCAATACATGGCAATGATATTTTATCTCCGTAGGTATATATAGTTGTCTGTGTGACGACTAATTCTAGGTTGTCTGTGAGCGGTATAGGTTTATCATTATACAATAGAACTGGTGTGTTTTATAGCTGTATAAGTTTTTGAGATATACGTCAAGAATGTTATAACGGTGGGTGTTACAGTTTTAGGTTGTAAAAAAGATAAGGACTAATATTGTACAATTGTGTTTATTATATCTGCAGCGTTATAGGACTCCGTAAGATATATTTTTTGGTAACGTATAAATCTGTGTGATGTATAGCTTTGTGCACATGTCAGTGCATAGGTCTAGCATCGAGAAATATGTGTGACATATTCATACCATTGTATAATTGCGTGACCTATAGGTCTTGATTGTGAGGTATAATTTTTGGCATTGTATAACTATGTGCGTCATGGGTCAAGCATTGTCGAGCTTTGTGATATAGGTTATAGAATTAGTATTGTAGCATTGTATAAGTGTGTGGGGTATAATATTAGTATTATATGATCATTAGCTGTATAATGTGTACGGGGTGTGTAGTTGTGTGAGTCCGGGGAAGCTTACTAGGTTCCGGGTTCCAGAAGCAATACGCCATTAAACACACTCAGTACTTTCAGATGTGAAGACATATAACTTGAACAGTCATTTTCGCTGTTAGGCTAACCTGTTCCTCTAAGATATGTTTGAACCTTAGCACTTCTGACCTGGTTACTTAGTCCGTGTGTCGCATGTGGTACCGTTCAGGTTGAAAGTAACAACAAACAATTGTGTGTGTCAAGTTCAAAATATTGTACATTTGTGAAACATAAGTTTAACGTTACATATCTGTATGTCACAGAACTCTAGTTTGTGTGTAACATAGATCTAGTATACTATAATCCTCTTTGGCATAGTTCTAACATCATAAAATTAATTGGCATGGCTATAGCATTGTGAAGCTGTGTGATAAAGCTGTAGCATTAAGAATTTGTTTTGTGTGCTTCTACCATTGTGAAGCTGTGTGATAAAGCTGTAGCATTAAGAATTTATTTTGTGTGCTTCTACCATTGTGAAACTGTGAAGCACATTTTTAACATTGTTAAGCTGTGTGCTTTAGCTCTACAATTGTAAAACTGTTTGGAATAGTTCTAGTATCGTGAAACTGTCTGGTGTAGCTCTAGCATTGTGAAACTATGTGGTTTAGCTCTAGATATGTAAAAGTGTATGGTATAGTTACAGCATTATGAAATTGTGTGTTATAGTTCTAGCATTATAAAACTGCCTTGTATAGTTCTAGCATTATAGAACTGTCTTGTATAGTTCTAGCATAGTGAATCTGCACAGTACAATTCTAGAATTACGAATCTATTCGGTATGGTCTTAATATTACCTTTCTGAAACTGTGTGGTATAGTTCTACCAATGGGAAAAGATGTTGTGTATAGTATGACACTGTATCGTATACTTCAATAACTGTGAAACTGTATGATGTAATTCTATCCTTGGGAAACTGTATGGCATGGTTCTAGCCTTGTGAAGCGGTTTGGTGTAGTTTAGTATCGTGGAACTTCGTGGTATATCTCTAGTTTTGTGAAACTTTAAGGTATAATTGTAACATAGTGAAATTGTGTGGTATAGTATTAACATTATGAAACTGTATGGTATAGTTTTAGCAATGTGAAACTGTGTGATATTGTTTTAGTCTTTTGAAACTGTGCGATATAGTTCTATCATTTTTCTAGTATTTCGAAACTCTGTGGTATAATCTATAGCCCTGTCAAATTATGTGGTGTACTATTATATAGATCTTACATATAGTGTTAACATAGCAAAACTGTGGTATGTTTCTAGATTGTACATAGATCTGACATATAGTGTTAACATTGTATGACTGTGATATGTTTCTGGATTGTATGTCGATGTTACATGGTGTTAACATTGTAAAACCGTGGTATATTTTTGGATTATATATCGATTTGATATATAGTGTTTACATTGTATAATTAGTAATTTTGGCGTAGTAACTGTATTTATCTCGTGTAGTTTTGTGTTGTGTAACTGTAGAACATGTAAGTTTAGCGTTGTATAATGTTTTCGGTATAGTTCTAGGCTGTACAAATGTGTATGATTCTAGGTTATATAACAGGTATTACTGTAGCTTATTTAACTGTGTCTGGTATAGTTCAAGGATGTATTACTACCTGAGGTATCCCAATATAGTTTTATTTTGTACATTTGTGAGAAACATAGTTCTAGGTTGTTTAAATGTTTGAAGTATAACACAGATGTTTAAAGAAAAATTCAACGTTTGAAGATACACAACAAATATTTTAAAATTAGACCATCACTAGTCTCAAAATACAAGATTTTTTTTATTACTTAATTACTTACAGTATACGGATACAATATCGTGAGACTGGGAACAATTTCATGCATTCTATGTGTTGCGACGACAGGTATGTTTGAGAGCAAAACCACATTGCTCTATCTGCTGTCCACCACGAACCCAGAATTTGAGTGTTTTA
The DNA here is from genome assembly GCF_000517525.1 of Limulus polyphemus. Taxonomy (NCBI): domain Eukaryota; kingdom Metazoa; phylum Arthropoda; class Merostomata; order Xiphosura; family Limulidae; genus Limulus; species Limulus polyphemus. The sequence goes on along the minus strand of NW_013666660.1, from coordinate 80,570 downwards.
AGTCAGTAGAGTTACCGCTGTTCCACCGGGGTAATCATTAGCAGGAGTGCAATATTTTGCAATATTTAAGACCCATGTATGCATTTCTTCAAAACAATAACAAAAACAAAGCACATGATCAAATTTACATTAAAAATTTAATTCAAAGAAGTTCATTTCACTCTGGTCCTCCATTTTTATTTGTTTGTTTGTTTGTGTTTGAATTTAGCGCAAAGCTACACGAGGGCTATCTGCGCTAGCCATCCCTAATTTAGCAGTGTAAGACTAGAGGGAAGGCAGCTAGTCATCACCACCCACCGCCAACTCTTGGGCTACTCTTTTACCAACGAATAGTGGGATTGACCGTCACATTATAACGCCACCACGGCTGAAAGGGCGAGCATATTTGGTGTGACCCTCAGATTGCGAGTCGACTGCCTTAACCACCTGGCCATACCATATCTATTTAATAACTTAAGATTATTTATATTACATTGGATTACTTCAATGATTTTACGGATGTTATTACCATTGATGCTCACGGGTTGTGCCAAAACAACAGTTTTTTTTCCATTGAGTCATGTTCAGCTAAAGACGAGATCTTTGAATTATTATTTTCAAAATTTCTTTTATATTAATTTATTCTGTATTTCAAATTTCTTTTAGTTTGTCTTATATAAATGCTCACATACATGATATTTTGTATATACCAGTTTTTTCTCCATTGAAACAATTTTATTTTTAGTTATACTAAGAATTTGGCTAACCTTGTTCAACGGTCTGTACATCGATAAGATATTTTGATATTGTTTTGTAGATAGTTACAGTATTTGACAAGATAAACCAGGTATAAATGGTAATACAAGCCCTTTTTTCTTATTTTTTTCAGTAAGTGGTTTTAACGGTAAGTGGTTTTTAATATTTTATCGCATTTTTATTTCTGGATAGCTCTGTTAAGAATATCAGGATTAAAACCTCATTCTGCTGCTTCTTGATTAATAATAACTTGTTGTTAATATCTTCCTGTGTACAACATAATTTTAAAATTCTACCCACATAATAATAAAAAGTACTGATTTTTTTTTAGAATTAGTGTGACATAATTTTTAATGTGGAAACGAGATTACTTAGACTGGTTTTTTGATAAACATCAGTTTCCAATTTATCCTTATTTTTTCTTACTAAAACATCCAAAAAAGTAAAAAGTTGTTAGGACAGTTAGAGAAATCCATTAAATTCTCTTTGCCATGCAGCCATATCAAAAACGTTTTGCCAACTTACCTTAGCCAAATTTCCTGTTTCTTTTCCACTTTTTTTAACTCTTCAGTTTCAAAACTGTCCATGAACGGATCATGTAATAATGGAAATAATTGAGGACTCATATTAAACTTTTTTTTTATATAAACTTTACATTTAATCTGAAAATAATTTATTTTTAATACATGTTTCTAAAAGTTTAATCGTATCAATTACTTCTAAAGCTGAATTTTTATTTTCTTTTAACTTATCCTAAAATCATGTAATGGCTTTTTCCACAAATACTTCAGTGAATAATGAAACAACATCGAAAGACACTAAAATATCATCCTTGTCTAGTGTTACATGTTTAATTCTTTCAACAAACTCTAACGAATTCTTTACGGTGTATTTATTTTTATCCTTTAAAAACGAAAATATTTTCGATATGAATTTTGCTACATTATATTTGGGACTCTTAATATCAAATATGATTGGTCTAAAATTGGTTCCACTTTTATGATATATTTTTTTACAGCAAATTATCAAGTAAAACAATATTCTTATTGTGTTTTTAAATATTTATTGTGTATCATAAAATTAAAAAAACATCTGTGTTATTTTAAATTTACACAATTATCATCTTATCATTAATGGCTGAAGTATAGTTTTAGATTGTATATTTATGGTGAAACATAATTCTAGGTCTTTTAACTGGCTGAGATATTGTTCTAGATTGTATTTGTACGTGACGTATCCTGGTATAATTCTAATTTGTATAACTGTGTGGGATGTAGTTCAAGGTCGTTTAATTGGCTCAAGTGTTGTTTTATCTGTATTTATCTCTAGAAGAAAAGTTTTAGATTGTACAATGTGTGAAGTGCTAACTGCGTTAAGTTTATTTTTAGGGCTTTTAGGTCCTGGCAAGCGAGACCAATGGGTTCAGCTACGAACTGAAATAGAAAGCTTTACAGATTCTTGGATGACATTGGCTTTGAAATGTCTTTCCGTGATTCACTCCAGGTAATACTGTAGATCATAAATCAGTTTGGTGCTATCTTGATTGCAGATATTGCCACCAGTACTTACATTCTACGCTCTTGGTTTTAGTAATATCATTTCACGCACTGAGCTACTACCAACATAATGCAACATCTTCTTAGTGCTAAAGTCATACACTCGAAGTGTTAGCAACATTGTATTTTGTCCGCTAGGTGTTACTTACATAATATAATATTTTCTATCTTATACTTCTGGCATCACAACATTTCATCAAAACATTATCAAAATTATGTTATAAGATTTAAATATTATCAATATCATTATTATCAAGATAATGCCGTAGATTGCGATATCATAGACAAAGCAATAGAATATATATCGTTTATATGCTAGAATTGCTCTACACAAATTCAGGGATACATATAGTTGAAGCAACACTAGATGGCAGCACAATAAAAGAGATCCATTCTTCAATAAAAACATTCTTCTCGTGCGCTGCAAATGCTTTCAACGGTACAGAATTTAACCAACGTTGTTTTAAACGCGTTCCATTCTCCACTTTACAACAGATTTTATCAATAAAAGTTCATTGATGTTAAAGAAAACAAAGAAGCATTATCTTACTACAAAGAAAATTATTCGTCAATGACATCATGAGAATTAATAATGACATTTAATTGTAACATTTTTATCGAAATATTTTCTTGAATTTCTACCCGTGCAACTTTTGTGGTTTAAAATTTGTCTTGTGCAGATAGAAGTCTAGAATGTTTTTTCTATATTTTTGTTTTTCGAAATATAGGCAGTATTGGCCGAAAGTATGAGTCCAAGGTACCAACACCCAAGGTCTCATGAAAGGTTGTAAAAGAAAAGTTTTGGTTTAATTTATATGTTACATTTATATTCTATATTATAATATTAGACATATAAAGTTCAATTTGAAACATCATAGGCTGAATAATCAGTACTTAGTAGATCCTTGTGTAACGTGATGATATAATCACACATTGAGGCTAAGTTGTTTTAGGCTATCAACGGTATTTCATTCCATGTTTGTTGCAAAATAACCCAAAGTTACTGTAAAGTAGTTGTTTTATTTTTCAACCGAATTAGTACTTTCATTACTTTGATATCGCGAACTCTTTTCTTCTTCAAACACCTTTTACTCTGAAGTGCACAATATTCTGAATCTTTATACTACTTACATTCAAAGCCAGAGTTAGTTAAGTGTCCATGTAATATTCCGTGACGAAGCAGAATCTTGTCCTTTCTTCATAAAACCATCATGTTTTTACAATACTTCTCACTTTTACCAAAAAGTACCCTCCAAAGCGTTCAAGATTCATCACCATCTTTCTCACTTTTCATAGTCACGTCTTTGTACAAGAACTATTCTCTTTACTAAAAGCTTAGTCTTTTTTCGCCACTCCGTATCATGTTGTTCCATTCGTTCTTTCAGCTTTTGTGATCCTTTCTAAGATTAACCAGGTTCACGCGTGAAATAGTAGGCTTTTTGACTGCAATCTATTCATGTATAACACTTTATCGCAACCGACTTCTAACACTTTTATTGGATTCCAACTCCATTGATATTCTGTTTTTATTTCAAATAGCACCATTTTTTGGTTGTTAGCTTTGTACATGTGCTCATGTACACGCTTTCTAAGCACAAACAATAATTTTCACACGTTAATGTTGTCACATGTTTAGTTGAAAGCTTCATATAAGACGTCAGATCACTCTGTTTGACATCTTTCTTTTCATCTTTGCGTTAGCACTCCGGTACTCTTCAGTTATAAAAACCGGTTATGCTATGCTCTTCCTGTTTATAAAGATCCCGTTATCCTGGAGCAAGTACAAGTTTATTCTGCTTACTTATCCAGGAGTGAATGGCAATAGTTTTGCTTTAGTGTTATTTACTTCTCTAAATCAGTACATACGTTTTGAGTATAACTGTGTCACGCTTGGTAAGAGTTATTCAATTCAGATTTCCAAACGTTCTGTAACATTACAGAAACGATGGTGCAAATACAGTCAAGAACACATTTTATGATTAATTTCATAATATAACTTGTGATATTTCAAAATTATTCGTGAAATTTAGCATTTCTCTGTAATCCATTTCTTCGAAAAAAGCAAAACCTTCTGAATAATATAAATTTTGTGAGTATTGAGTGATATATAAACGAGATAACGATATCAATTAGATATATAAACTAGACGAGTTTATGAAATTATTCTCAACCTGTATCCCTGAGCACTACCTAAGTTTCACAAGTTTCCGGATCGTTGAAATATGTAATATTTGAAACGTCTTTTAATATGTGCATATTTAAATGTTTTTTTTTTGTTTTTTTTTTAAAGCTAACGCACTGTTCTCTTCTATTCATGCTTACATGTAACACCTCCTCACAGAAACAACTGTGTCAACGTTCTAGTAACGACTACTCAGTTGGTACCTGCACTGGCCAAGGTTCTTTTATATGGACTAGGAGGCGTGTTCCCGATAGAAAACATTTACAGTGCTACAAAAATAGGTAGGAGAGGAATTTCAGTTTTTATGTTATAGAAATATTGCATTTTACACAATGGTATTTTTTTTATTTACTCTGTCTAAAGGTATTGCAGCAACTTATTGATAATAATTTTCTGATGGTGAATTGGGTATCGATATCCCCATTTTTCAAAACTTCGGTATTTATTCATTTTAGTATGATACATAGGATTAGCGATTATGAACATGGTATTATACACATGACGTTTACTTCACGTTGCAAATTTTAGGAACCCATGGTTCAGTTTAAATAGGCAAAACCTCCATAGTGGAAGGAACTCAGCTGTTAAAAGTGTCAAAATTCGTTTGAGTCACTCTCCAGAAGCCCTGTAATCTACCCATTAGATTGAATCTCTGTTTAGTGATCTCTAAACATAAGTTATAGCTTTATTCAGGAGATACATCATTACTATATTGAGCTTCTGGACAAAATAGACATTGTTGATGTATGGAGCTTCTAGTTGGAACAGATATTGCTCATGTATGGAGCTTTTAGTGGGGAAATATATTATTGATGTATGGAGCTTCTAATTGGAACAGGTATTGCTTATGTATGGAGCTTTTAGTTGGGAAAGATATTATTGATGTATGGAGCTTTTAGTGGGGAAAGCTACTGTTGATGTATGGAGCTTCTTGTTGAAACAATATTGTTGACACATGGAACTTTGCAGATACTGTTAATGTTTGAAGCTTCTGGACAAAACACATGCTCATTTATCTAAAATTACTTTCAAAAGACAAGGTTAATAGATTGAATTTATGTAATGTTGATGTATTGAACTTCTAGTTTGGACAGATATTATTTATGTATGGAGTATTTAGTTAGATAGATATTGTTAACATATGAAGCTTCGAATTACAACACACATTGTTGATATATATGTATTTTTTCTCTTTGGTTAAAAGAAATATTGATAATGTATTGAACTTCTAATTAGAATAGATACTGTTGATGTTAACCACATGGTGTTAAAGTTTGTAGCTCTTAAGAAAGGAAAGCTGTTTTAAAAAGTATGTGTTGTTCTATGAAAGAAAAGCTGTTTTAAAAAGTATGTTTTTAAAACAGCTTTCCTTTCTAGAACAACACAAAACAGCTTTCCTTTCCTAGAACAACACATACTGAGAGAATTAACTCAAGGTATGGCAGGAAATGCACTTATGTTGTTGTTGGAGATGGCAGAGATGAAGAATCAGCAGCCAAACAGGTCAGTGAAACCTTTATTTAAATGTCTAGAAATGGTATATTGGTTTCTGATAGAAAAATGACTATTGTTCATGACTATTTGTGTCTAATAAATTTTGACACCATAGCATAATAAACTGCACTAAGATATGTAAATCACAAGGAAGGTGTGTTTACTTCATTAAAACCTCATTTCTTTTATTTCACGAGAACAGTTTTCCAGGAGAATATCATGAGAAATAGCTGACTGTTTAAAATGCCTATCCTGTAAATTTGTTTTATGTCACTGTTGTAGTAATTAGTTCAAATATTTAGTTAATTTTAGTTAATAAACTAAAATGTCAATAATATATTGTAAATAATCAACTGATCCAAAATACAAAAAATGAACAACAAAAGTTAATCCACTACTACTCAATAAATTGTCAGTATTACTTCGACAATAACTACGTAATGATATATACTAGTTATTCAGCTAACTCACACTAATTTACAAATCATTACAGTACAAGTTATGGCAAATGAAAAATGATTGTCATATGAATGAAATATTAGAAATAACTCTATTTTTGAAATTCCGCAGAAGGTTTTGTTCATTGTACAGAGTAAAGTATTTGTTTATTTTGTTCACAACGTTTCACCAGGTTTACCTGGCATCTTCAGATGAGATGCAAGAAATGAGGCTAACAGAAATTAATTCAAAATAGGAGAATCATGTGAGTATCTTTAACAATAATAATCTGCAAGACACGTGATTCATTAATTGCAAACTTGATAAAGTATTTATCAATGAACTGTCAAATATATAAATAAAGCTTTAAGGGCTGAACCTAAGTATTGTTTTATTGTTTTTATTTAAACACAAAGTTACACAATGGGCTATCTGTGCTCTGCCCACCACGGGTATCAAAACCCGGTTTCTAGTGTTCTAAAGCTGCAGACATACCGCTGTGCTACTGGGTGGCCCTAACGATTGAAATTTGTTCTATAAACAAGAGAGAGAGATTTGTATTTGATAAGAAAATGGTTTTGTTTTTTATTAACGGGACTTCTTTTATTTTTCGTCTGTTAATGTTATCTTTTATACTGAGGGTTTTTACCTTATAATAATTTAAAGAATGATTGTTCCTCAACATATGTTCAAAAACATGGGATGGAGAATTTAAATATTTCCACAAACGAGTATAAAGGTGTCTCTTTGTCTCATCAGTATAACAGCGTTTACAATCTATACATTCTTTTGCACACTCTTCCAGAAGTATCATTGTCTATATACTTTTTGGATAACATTTAACCTAGTTTTTTCCCAGGTAGAAATGTAAATTTTACTGTATTTAAACAAGATTCTTTTGCTAGCAAGAGAGAACTCTGAGATTAACGGTAAAATAAAATAAATAGGGATATCTACAGAAGGTTCATTTTCGATGTTAATTTGTAGCTTATTTTCAAAGGAATCAATTACTTGATCAACAACAGAGGGAGCGAAATTGTTTTGTACACAAAACTGAAATCTATGGTTGGCATTTACTTTTTTTTTCTAAGTAGAGGTTGGAACTTATGATTTGATTTGCACAAACAGCAGTTTGTAATGTACCCAACTTTTGACATTGGTCATGAATATAATTTCAAGGAATATAAAGACTATTGTGAATGTTCTTATGAAATACAGATTTAGAAGTCAGTGTTTGTCTTTATAACAGGAATATTTAGAAGTGACGATTGCCATCAACTTCTTTTTCCATCGTGAATTTTATATTTGGATGTATCTGGTCTAGATTAGAGAAAAAGTCATAAACTATGTCAAGATTATCAAAAGCTGAAAAAAAAATGTCATCAACATACCGAAACAAAAACATTGATTTGCAAAGTGAATTTAAGATGGCCATTTCTTCAATTTTTATCATGAATACATTGGCAAGTACTGGGGCTGCTGAATTTCTCATTCTTAGGTCTTTAACTTGGATATAATTTACATCATAAAACTGGAAATTGGAAGATCTAACTTCAAAGAAAGAGAAGATAACATTAACTGATGCAAGATAAAAGAAGCCCTGTTAGTAAAGTAAAACAGAATCCTATACTTAACAAATACAAGGGTGTCAATTTATATCTATTTTAATCGCTCTCTCTCTCTCTCTTGTAAACTGAATGGTCACAAGTAAATAGACACCTAATGTTTCGTCATTTAACTGATTTATACTAACTAATTTGTGTTCACAGAGCACTATATAAATGAAAATGGTCCGCACACCTAATTATATTGTGCTACAACATACCTAGAACTCAAGGTTCTTTCGAATC
>NW_013666660.1:69560-71315 GCF_000517525.1 Limulus polyphemus | reverse complement strand
TGTCTATTTACTTGTGACCACGCTGTGTATATCGAACAAATTTCGACACTTAGGCATTAAAGCTTTATGTATATATATTTGACAGTTCATATATTAAGTTTGCAACTGATGAATCACATGCTTTGTAGATTATTTCTGTTAAAGATACTCACGTGATTCTCTTATCTTAAATGTATTTCTGTTAGTATTAATTATTGTATCTAACCTGATTATGCCAGGTAAACCTGGTGAAACGTTGTGAACAAAATAAACAAAAGTTTTACTCTGTAAAATCGATAAAACCTTATGTGAGATGACCTTAATAATTACATTACAGGTTTCCTTTATTTTACCAAAGGTAAAATTGAAAATATAATCTATGACGTAGAGGCCTTTACATTCTTTGATTTGTCCTACCCTCTGCTGTGGATTACAGTTTTGCCTATTTTAAGCTTATCAGCATAGCTTAGGTCAGCAAACCAAATATATACAGATTTATTTTCTTTTCACCAAAGGTAAAATTGAAAATATGATCTATGACGTTATAATATGTTCTAAAAAATTAACTTACAATCACAACAACATCAGCAATTCATTAGAACATTTTAACATTTTAAGCCTATATCGTAGATTCATAGATATAATGAAACATGAAACAAAACGATTTGAACTCCAGAAAAGTTGTTACTTTTATTTTACTTCCAACGTTTAGCTCATGAAAGTTCCTCAAATAATTGTATAGCCTAACTTTTTCGCTCAGGTTTTCTAATGGTACAACATACAACAACAAACAAACAAAAGAATCACTGGTATATTACAGAACGGTTTAGAATAATAATATGATGTTATAAGATTACATAGTATAATAATAATAATATCTGATTAAAATTTTGTTTGTATTTAATATAACAAACTAAACGAAATTTGATTTAATATTACAAACTGCTAATAACCTCTGTACTATAGTATGCATGTATAGTTGTATAGATACACTACTTTGTTATTAGAAAGCACATTGACCATCGTGTGTGGTACTTCGTTCGTCAAAACATAGTTTTCAATAATGTGATGGGGAAGAACAAGAACAAATAGCTTTTACAGTTAATAGAAGGAAAATTGAAAAAAGGGAAAGCGGGAGTAATTGAAATTACATGGTTTAAATCTTGTGAAGATCAAGAAGTAAAATAAATATAAATGAAATAAGAAAGAAACAGCAGAAGCAATGGATGTTAAATAAAGATTTAAAGGTGGTGAAAATCTACAAAGAACAACAAAACAGGAATGTTTTTTTACTGTACTGGGAACAGTAGGAGTAATGACGTTTAGACATTGTATATTCCATGGCGGTCTTCAAGAACAAAGTAAAAAATGTTTATTGTGTTTGGGAACATGAGAAGTTTCAGAATTAGGAAGTTTACATCATGTGGCGATGTACAATGATAAGTAAATACAATAAAATGTTTATATATTATGGTGTGTTGATGCAACAATGTGGGTTCACATGGTTAAAATCAACGGGGGTAGTGCAGCAAAATGGATTTACTTGGTAAAACTAACGGGAGAGACAGTGGTGTAGCAAGGGTTATCAGCACCAGGGGGCAAATACACTTTTGGCGCTCCCATCTCTGAAATGTTTTGATTATTTGTTTTGTGACTCATTACCCACTTAATGACAATAACATAAAGAATTAATTACCGCCTTACACGTGCCTAAAATAAAGCCACAATATAACATCTCACGATATCACAACTGTAAACTTAGAACTAATGAAGTAT
>NW_013666660.1:56377-68560 GCF_000517525.1 Limulus polyphemus | reverse complement strand
CAACAGTTGCTCTATAACAAACGCTAGAACGTCTCACGTGCTCGTGCTCGACAATACTTAGTTCAATTACACACTCTCCGACTGCAGTTCAATTACTCACTACACTGTTGTTCCGTCACGTTGTAACCATCTTATACATACCAGGCTACCCCAATCTAGTAATCTCCCGATAATTCAGGAAGGTTCGAGAGAAGGAGTGGCGTGATACTAGTCACGTGACCTCGCTGACGCAACAGTTAGTATAGGTCTAAGTATGGCTATAATATAGGCTACAATTTGTATGATGATGAACCTAGGGTCTAGAAATAGTTATAATTGCAATTAGACCTAAAGTCTAGTACATTAGTTGGTGTAAGACATGATTTACAGTCAGCCAATACAATTACAAACCACTACATTATGCCTATAATGTTTGCTAGATCTAGATCTAGGCCTTGCCTGTTGCATATATTGCCAATCTTGCACACCAGTTAATATGTCACATCAATCTCGTATTTTCTTTTTGTTGAACATACACTTACTTGTACGTTGTACTCTAAGACTTGTATTTGATCTACAGATGAATGATAGAATAGTGTAATTTACTTCTGTACGTCAGTTCGGTCTCACTGTATTTCAGTGGGCGGCTTTTAAAAGTTAAAACTGCAAGTGTAATACACAAATAACGTAACACTGTGTCGTATTCACTTAACGTAGATCAGTTGCGCTATATCCTAGGGGAGGGCATAATTATTAATTAATAGGCATTATAGGCCAGAGGAAATTTTGCGCCCCTTCACACCTGCGACTGGGGAGCGACTGCCCCCATTGCCCCCTCTTGCTACGCCACTGGGGAGTGATGATACAAAGTGGACTTACATGGCAAAAATTACGTGAGTGATGATACAAAGTGGATTTATTGGTAGAACTACGTGAGTGATGATACAAAGTGGATTTATTTGGTAAAATTATGGGGAGTGATGATACAAAGTGGGTTTATTTGGTAAAATTATGGGGAGTGATGATACAAAGTGAGTTTACTTGGTAGAACTGACGCGAGTGATGATACAAAGTGGATTTATTTGGTAGAACTGACGTGAGTGATGATACAAAGTGAATTTATTTGGTAAAATTATGGGGAGTGATGATACAAAGTGGGTTTATTTGGTAAAATTATGGGGGGTGATGATACAAAGTGAGTTTACTTGGTAGAAATTACGTGAGTGATGATACAAAGTGGATTTATTTGGTAAAATTAAGGGGAGTGATGATACAAAGTGGGTTTACTTGGTAAAACTAAGGGGAGTGATGATACAAAGTGGACTTACATTGTAAAAATTACCGAAGTAGTGCTACAAAGGAAATCTGACATGGTAGAATAAAGTGCATTTAAATGATAAGAATGGTGGAAAATAGCACAACTTTGTTGAGAAATAACGTATAAATAACATGAGTATTTTTATATTAACAGTACTGAATACATCAATGAGTACTTTTTTATCGTATGACAAACAACGTAATGAATTTATTACTATGAGCAAAGCTACGCAATGGGTCATTTACACTGTGCCCATCACGGTTACTGGAGAGAATTTAGCTTGGTTAAAACTTAAACACTTAGCTTAGACTTTTCAAGCTGTGATTATTATTATTAGAGATATTTGACAGTAAAAACATATTTTATAAAGAATATTTTGATATCTTTAAACGTATGACAAAACTGCATTATAATTTTAAACAGAAGAATTAAGAGCGATATATATATATATATATATATCGGTACATGTGTATAATATTAAAATAATAAACATACAACGTTAAAATCAATACACAATTAAAATCATTTCAAAATAATGACTACATGTTTCGACGCGTCACACGTCATCTTCATGAGTGAAGTTGTAAGAGATAAATTTCACATTTGATATTTTCTTAAATACCACGTGACCTGTCTGTAATTTTGCATTTGTGCATAAATATCAGAACAGGTTTCGCCACATTCTTAGACAGATATTCGCCAGACCTTTATTTCTATTTAATAATTTATAATTATTTTTAAATTTCATTATTTACAACGATTCTCGAGTATTAGTTGCTGTAATACCTCAAGGTTGAACTAATACAATTGTTTTTTTCTCATAATATGTTATGTTGGGTTTTACTTAATTGTTCTGCTATAGCCGAATGTTCTGTTTTTGTTTGTTTTTCATTTTTTATACATCTCTTATGTTCGGCTATATGATATTTTAAATTACGTTTTGTTTGTCCAATATAAATACTTCCACATTCACATTCAATTTTATAAATTCCAAATTTATACATTAATTGTGCACCCATCTTTACTATTGCCTAAAATTTATTTTATCTTATTTATAGGTTTAAATATAGAGCAAAACATTTGTTGTTTTTTAAAAAAAGTAAAAAAATCAGTAGTTAAACCTGGAATATATGGTAACACTAAACATTCCTTTTTAATGTTATGTTTAACCTTGATCTATATTGCCAAATTAGTGAATTTATTAACTGCTCTATCTACAATTATTTTAATTGTGTATTGATATCAACTTTGTATACTTATTATTTTATTGAAGAGTGTGTTTGGTAACTCAGAATTTTCTTTTTGTTTCTGTTAGATGAACTTTCCTTTCTGGAGAGTTAGTTGCCATTCAGACCTTGCAGCCTTGCATCATGCTTTGGACGTTGGTCACCTTTAGACCGACCATCAGGTGGTATTACAAATCTAGCCTTACAGTATTCAATATATTGGTCTGTCAAAGTTTTATACCATCCATTCCAAGCCTGTTACTCAAGCACGTGTTTTTTCCAGCAGAAACCTGTACGTCCGTTTGATTTCTGTATGTGTTTGATGGGAATGAACAGAGACTTAATCCAGTAAATAATGTGATTTAGTATGCTTATTGTACAAAACGGCGAAGAAAAGAAACATTCTTGTTTGGAAAAAAAAGAACGTGGATATATTAACAAATGTTACTATGGACAATGAAGGTAATGATCGTAGGGTGGGAGGGGTAGATAATAAGGACGGTAAATATTTCCTTACAATCTGCATTCTACAGGAAAAAGAATTGTATTGATTATATTTGTAGTAATGTTGTCACTTGTACAGTGGGTAAAGAAAATTCATCACCGACTGTTATAACTCAACATAAATGTACTGCAGACGATGATCAAGACGAAAGTCATTAAGAAATCTTATTCTAGCTTTAATTTTCTTTTAGAAAAAGTTTGAGGACAATGTATAAGGTATCTAAAAAAACAATCGATTCAGAAAATATAGCCATAATAATATGGGTAAGACATATCAAAATAAAATTCGAAGAGGTGTCGCTAATATGCTTCTCCCTTGCCTGAATTTTCTCCCTTTTTAAATTTTGAGCTAAAGATGGAGTGAGCTAGCTCGAACTATTTTTTTCATTCTACTTGTCACACAGTTCTGAGCTTCTAACAGCTTTATTATTATTTCTTTTTACCAGTGAATTGTTTAAATATATTAACCTTCAAATCAAAAATAGCGTTAAGCGCATTCTTTGGTATTTTCATTTACTGGGCGCGTCATCTGTATTTCAAAAGTTTCACTTCAGTAGGAATCCGGAAATAATTAAACATTTAAAGGTCTCTAGCAAAGTGTGTTGTTTTACTTATTTTGTATGTAAACTTTTGTGATTTCTTTACTTAAAGTTTTATTTGTATAGTAAAAAGAAGAACATATTTTTCACGTCTTCGTTGATTTTTATCACTAGTTACATACTATGTTTTTTCTTGCTTGTAATACTAAATCATACATAAGATGATGAATATTCTAGTACTTATATATTTAGATACAAATTTTTGGTCATTTTAATGCTAGCAGTAATGTTTTATTAGATGATGGTCAGGAGTTAAACGACAATTATAGTTTACAATGTAAGTAAAGGCATCTAAATGGTTGTTAAGGCTACAGTTGTTATGCCAATAGATGATTATGCTACTAGCGAGGGGAAGCTGGAAGTAATGTAAGTGATTTAGTAAACAAAAAACAACAACAACAACAAAAAAAAAAACAGATGTTCAGAAGGAAATGTCAAATAAATAAAAATCAAACTGATATAACATAAGCTGAATTAGTGTGGTAATATAAGGCTTGAATCAGACTGGAAATTAAAAGTCCAACGCGAACTTTAACTACAATTAATTTTCTGTCCTGCTCACAATTTTGGCGTATTTCTAATCTCATTTAAAACCTTCATCACAGTATAAATCACAAGACTAACACGTATCAGCTCTGCTCACGATGCTAACGTTATAGGATTCTATTGTAACATTGCATCAATAACTAGGAAACACGGCTGACCACACTACATCTGAATGCATCATGATAAAATTACTTGTAACTAAAACATAAGCAGAGTGAAGTATGGGTTGTAGATAAAAATTTGGTTTTAGTTTTGAAGGGTGTATTAACCCACTGTACTGCCAGCACTAGCCCAGCTTAGTTCGGTTTATCCTCCTTTTATGATCTGAAGCCATTAATACCGATTACTTCGGTTCACCTTTCTTTCTGAACAGAAGCAGTTAATCCAGCTTACTTCAGTTTTCCTTGTTTTCTGAATTGAAGACGGCATTAACCCAGATTAGTCCGTTTTATCTTCTTTTCTCAACTGAAGCCAACATTTACCCTAGTCGGCATTAACCAAAATTAGTCCGTTTTATTTTTTTTCAACTTAAGCCAACATTTACCCAAGTCGGCATTAACCCAAATTAGTCCGTTTTATCTTCTTTTCTCAACTGAAACCAGCATTTACCCAAGTCGGCATTAACCCAGATTAGTCCGTTTTATCTTCTTTTCTCAACTGAGCCAACATTTACCCAAGTCGGCATTAACCCAGATTAGTCCGTTTTATCTTCTTTTCTCAACTGAAGCCAACATTTACTTAAGCCGGCATTAACCAAAATTAGTCCGTTTTATTTTCTTTTCTCAACTGAAACCAGCATTTACCCAAGCCTGCATTAATCCAGGTTACTGTGGTTTACCTTCTTTTCTTACCTGAAGCACGTATTAACTCAGATTAGCTTAATGTATCTTTTTTTACTGAAATGATTGTTATTTTATTTCGTGCTGTATTGGCTAATGCGACTAAACAAACTTAATACATGAGGTATTCTTTACAATTAATTGGTTAGTACTTCGACGATAGTAACGTGTCATATTGACGTTAAAATTTCTTACAGTATAAGATAAAAATATGTAAAAAAATACCTCTCAGTGTTTCTTGTGTCTGTTATTTGTTTAGCTGTACGAAAGAATTATAAACACTTTTACCAAATACTTTGGTAGGGACCTGAAGGATTCAGAAGAAGTTGTTAGTAAATTAGGTAAAGCTTTATATTATGTTAGTCATATGAGTTACTTTCATTATTAACATTTATGTTACATTTCCATTAAAAACTGGCTTGAAAGAAATTGAGTGTAATTGTATTATCTTTATATAAAATTTTAATCAATTCATGTGTTGTTTTTCTATTGCTTAGTTACAATTATTTACGTGAACAACTCTTCTGGAACAAACAAGTTGTGTGAATTAGACAAAAACTCGTAATGGACATGTTAAGAATCACGAACCTAAAATTATCGTCTTTCTACCGATATGTATCTAATCTACATTTGTTATAGAAGTATAGAGTGCATTGTTTGTATAACAATGAATTTGATTCATGTAAATAATTTTGATTTTATTTATGAATCAAACGAGTAAGCCAGATTTATACAAGCGTTGAAAAGAAACTATTATAATTATAAGTTACATAATAAACCTTGAAAATGGAACCTTAATTACAATTCGGATATTTAACCCTAAAAATATAAAGTTATACATCAGATTGTAATTGAAAAAAAAATATAGCTATATTTATAACTAATATATACATATGTAATCAGAAGATGTAACTACTAGTACATTATTTGTGAAAATTCACTGAAAACAACAACAAATTCTCAAACATATTTGCACACCTTGTTCTGGGAGACACCAAACCATTCTGATTCCCTGTTTGGGTACCCCAGTATGAAACTTTCGAAAATGTAAACTTATGTACTGATCTTGAAGGATCTCATACACATCCATACCAATTTTCATATAAATTCATGGATTCAGTCCTGAAAACCCGAAGTCCTTTTTTACCCACTTATGGAGATTCAAATTAAAAATGTTTTTTGAGCTGATTCTTACATACTAAAGTCAATTTTCCTGTAACTCAGTTTAGTCAAATCTAGAGTCCCAATATTTCTTGCCCCCCATTTATAGAGCCTCTCACAATCTTTCGAAAATTGTTTCTTCATTTATGTTCTGTATGGTGAAACATTTTGCTGGAGGAGTATTTGATGAAGGAGGTCTTAGAAGAAATGATTCAAGGGAAACGATCTAGATGTAGAAAGAAAAAGGAACTAATGGACGATCTGAAAAATGGAAGACTGTTTGGTGAGATGGTAAAGAAAAGCACTCCTTGACGATCTGGGAGAGTTGGGAATTTTATGGTGACATAGAAGAGATAAGAACTGTTAGATGATCTGAGAAATAGGAGATCGTTTGGTGGAATGTAGAAGAGAGCTGAAGATTGAAAGGGCTGGAGGAGGAGTTGTAGAACCAAGAACCTGTCCTTAAGGATATAACTCAATAATAATAATTATATTCTATGGAGACCATGTCAAAATATAAATATCAAGGTTTTTGTTAAACATTGTGAGAGCAGTTCAAAAATTAAGTAAATGTAGAAACGTACATACGAAGGTACAGTTGAGAATTACTATATAGATTCAGATAATTTTCAAAAGTTTCGAAGAAGTTTCTTTCTGTACGTGGAAGTTTCGACAAGAATTGATGTTCCCGGCTTTAACTGACATCAACTAGAAATAAACAATTATTATTGTAACTCGTATAGATAACCTGAAAAATATAGTTCTATTAATAACTCACTGGAAAAATGTAGCTATAAGAATAATTCAAACAGAAAACTGGAAAATACGACTATAGTTATACTATAAATGTACAGTATTATATACATATATATATCATATGTATGATAACCGAAAACACACAAGTATATCTAACTTAGCTATATATTCAAAAAGAATAGACTTCAGGTATATTTAATAAAAGTAGCATAACAAGATGAGTTATAATTCAGATATATAACCGGAAGTATATAACTGTGGCTATAATTTAAATAACAATGAACAACAAGAATTTTGCTACTGTAAAAACACAAGTGATTCGGGGTAGTTTGATGGTGCTGATTTTAAAACTGTAGACAGAATTTGTCCATCGTATCTAGATTTTGAGTTACTGTAATATCTCAATATTTTACCAGCAATGTGAAATAACACGCAATCAATTCAGTACAATAGATTTATGCTGTGAAATTAAGTTTACTTCCACAGTTTAATGGGTAAAAGGCATACATTTTTGATAACTTCAAACTGACTGTATTGCATTGGTGTAAAATTCCAAATATATTGTTCATATATGCTATTTGTTCTCGATATAATTGTAGTAAATTGCACCACTTTTGCTTCATTCCTATACTCATCTGCTCTGCCCTGGAATCACAAAACCCTCACGTGCTCAGTTTTCTAGAACATTCGAGAAGTACCTCGACTGAGCATAAAAGAGGTGGAGTCAGATGTTTCTCTTAGTTGCCCCTCATTCACTCAGTTGGTCACATCGCCTCGCCTACCTTGTTCCTCACACTATATCCACGATATAATCAAATTCTGCAAAACTATGTTTTTAAAATCTTTTAAGCTCTAGTTCTGTAAAGATAAATTCTTATATATATTTCAAAAAAATAAATTGAAATGTTGGCTGCTTCCAGTTCAAGTAAAGTCTGAACGTGCAAAAATCACTCAAACAGTTTCTGCTACATTTGTAGAAAATATATTACAGTTTCACGAAAGAAAAACATCACACACAAGGTAAAGGTAGACTACTACCACTAATTTGGGTGTAAAATTGGTGACCAAGAAAAACATTGGGCTCCACATATGTGTTGTACAGTTTGTACATCTGGCTTAACACGGTGGCTGAATAAGAAGAGAGCAAGTATGCCATTTGTAGTTCCCACGATATGGGGTGAGCCCAACGATCATCTAACTGACTGTTATTTTTGTATGACTAATGTTTCTTGATATTCAGGCAAACTAAACAATACATTAAATATCCAGATATTGCATCTGTAATGAAACCAGTACTTCATGGGGATGGTCTTCCAGTGCCACATCCACTAGCGAATTGGGTAACAGAAGAGTTATCCTGCAAGGAAGACAGTGAACCCCCCTCATCTAGTTATTCTATTCTTACGGCACCTAAACCTAAAGTATTTCATCTGATCACACAAAAAGAGCAAAATGATTTGATTCGTGACTTGCCTATATCAAAGCAGCATAGGTAATTTATTGGCTCTGATTTACAGCAATGGAATTTATTAACTTCAGGAACAAGAGTTTCAACTTCCCGAAGTCGTCATCAAAGTCTTGTTTCTCACTACAGCATGCAAAATACCTTTTGTTTCTGTACAAATGTTGATGCACTAGAAAAAGAATTAGGTACTGAAGATCAACCTCAAGAATGGAGACTTTTATCGACTCATATAAAGTCTGAAAGCTGTACTTTTGAACAATGGTGACACTAAGCCATCGGTTCCTGTTACTCATGCTGTAAACATGAAATAAACCTATCAAAGCATGCACATTATACATTCTTAAATGCAATTTTCAATGAATAAATGAAATTATTAAAGAATATTTTGAATAAATATATCATAACTCGTAAATTACAAGTGAACAGTAGTTTTCAACATGATTTATAGAATAAGAATCGTCAAATTACTCAGAAAAAGTTACATTTTTCAGGTAGAAATGTTTTTGTTGCCTAGCGTAATCGGGAAGTTACAGTAGAAGTTACAACTTAGAAATAATCCACACGATACAATGATACAGTTATAATTCGAATGGAAACCACACATACAAAACATCTATAGAACTTTCGAGTGTGCGTTAAATGTCGTAAATTTCAATCTAAAACGGTTGACCATTGTGCACCAGTCCATAATGTTCCACTTGTATATTTTCCAGTAAAAATGATAAAAATAAGGAATAATCATTTCGAAAAAGTAACATTTCATGTCGGTTCTTAAGAACAATAAAATGCCCTAAAAACAAACTGATATCCACGAATTATGTTTAGATATTAACGACAGTACGAAATGCCAGGTCTACGGATGTTTTTAGTCAGATTATTGCACGTAGTGATAAGGTTGTCTACAGAAGAGTCACGATAATATGCGCTGTCGTTAAGCCTCACTGAGCTCAGACTCTCGGGCTTCAGTTTCGTTTCTCGTTATATGGGGTTAATTATGTATGTTCTGAGTAATCAAATGTCTTTCTCTGTACAGTCCACTTAACACAGCTAAAACAAGTGATAACTGTACAGGTATTACGCCTGAACACATTAGAACTAGAACACTCGCCAAGCCCAGAATGTAGGTGATATAGTGTAGGAGCATTGTCTCAGCTCAAGGATAGGGTAAGAGAGAATAAAAATTGGCTCGATTGAAGCACAGTTGATTCTTGTTTCTGTAATACCTGTTGCTATGTAGGTCACAGCTGTAGACTGAGATTGAGGTGGTCAACCCAACTGACAACAGGCCCGGGACTCCACGGAGACGGTAAGTAGCGACTTTCGCCAGTCTCTTGTACTAAATATAACTTACATAGCTAATGGAACACCTATAGCAATTACGGTTAAAGACTCGGTTTTTCTCCGTAACAGTTTCTTCCTAAGGTACAGGTAAGCCATACTCCGGGCTTACACAAGGTATTCACGTAGCTGCAGCAGGTAAACATAAGCAGATGCAGTAAGACTTCTAGTCAAGTGACTGCGACTCCGAAGACGAGAGTATTACAGGTAAAAACATTTTAAAAGTAATTGAAACTGAGAAGGTGAGAGTTAAAAGAGAATGTAATAATAGTTGTAAGTAATTTAACAAGAACAAAAGAGAGTTCGGGAGAAATAAGGCATGTGATAAAACCAGATTAAACGTTGCTTACTTCATAATTACTAGGCAAGTAAGTTACAAATAATGTAAAATTGGGAAACTAGGAACCATGAAACATCCTAAGATTGTAGCTGGCTAGACACCAAAGTATTAATGTTAATCTATGTTATCGAATATGTGTACACTAGCTCCAATTTCTTACTATTGATATTATAAGGTAATCTTACAGACTTTGTGCTGAAGCTTTACGTACAAAACTGACATATTTTCGTTGCAACCTGACTAGTACTAGCAACAGGTTTTTACCCTGCAATAAACAACTACCGTGCAAAGACCTAGTTACTATACAGCAACTATATTGCGGACAAATATATTATAGAGTTAGAAGGAAATAAAAAAAAAACAGCAACAATAATGGAGTCGCTGTAGGAACAATGAGTACTGTAAACATCTAGTAGTCTTATAACAACACTGCTCTATTAATAGCCAGTTTTCCTATAACAGCACTGATGTATAAACATCCAGTTGTCTTATAACAACAATGGTACATAAATTCTGTGACAAAACTATTGTATAAACACCCTCTAGTTGTACAATAAGTCATCTAATAAAACTACTGTATTAACATCTGGTTGTCCTGTAACAACACTGTTATATAAATATTTGGTTGAACTATAACAATACTGGTGTATAAACTATCTGTAGTGTCGCTGTATTAAGATATAGTTGTCCTGTAAAACAACATTGTTGTATAAACATTTAGTTGTACTATAACAATGCTGGTGTATGAACTATCTGTAACTATGCTGGATTAAGATCTAGTTCTCCTGTTACAACACTTCAGCATAAACATATATTATCGTATAACAACCCCACACTATAAATAGCTAGTTGTCCTGTAGCAACATAGCAGTATAAACACCATGTAATTATGTAATAACAATACTTTATATACACCAAGTTGTCCTGTAAGAAAACTGTTGTGCATAATCTAGTTTTCGTCTAACTACCTGTAACAATACTGCTATATAAGCATCTAGTTCTCCTGTAGCAGCACTGCTGTATAAAAATGTTGTAATCCGGTAACGACACTGCTGTAGAAACATCTCGCTTTCCTGTGACAACACTGCTTTATAAACACTGTCGGGAACTACGTTTTAGTAGTAGTAGTAGTAGTAGTATATATGTATAGTAATGTAAATATATGAGTGTGTTGGGCTAAGGTGATACAGTAGGTGTCTGTGACTTGTTGGTGATACATTCGACAATAAACGAACAGCATGCACTCCACTTGTCTTTAGAAATAATATATATATTCGAAACAAGTTAAACGTATCTAAAAAAGTTCTTCACACTATGCTTTTCGTACTTCCAGTAATAATTTGCTCTTTGTACTTCCAATAATCGTTCGCTTTTTGTCAAAGTCCACACAGGCGAATTCAATTAAATTAGAACACCCTTTGACGAGAAAAATTATTCTCCTTATTTTATTCAAACTGTTAATCTCACTCTAAGGTACCAACCGTTAGGTCATTCACTCCCACGACGATTAACTTTACGTTTTTAAACTTTTCTCTGACCAAAGTTCTCTTTCACGTGACTTTACTTTTACTCTGTTTCCGTTCGTCTGGTCGCAGCTATTTATATGTCTATCATTTAGACCTTCTAGAAATCTCCATAGCTTAAATCAATGAATTACAAACACAAAATAAATAAATTATTAATATTATCTATACTAAACAGTTTTATATCTGACAAACACCCAATGGTTGTGTAACAAAACTACCTTATAAACACCAGATACTCCTACAACAACGCTGTAATCGTTTAGCAACACTGTTGCATAAACATCGTATAAAGGCACCGCTCTATGAACATTTTGTCCTGCATGAACACAAATGTCTTGTAAGAATAACGCTATATAAAATCTAGTTCTCCAGTAACATCAGAGATGTATAAACATTCATTTTAACTCTAACAACAGTGCTGTATAAACATCTAGTCGTTTAATGAAACTGTTAAATAGATGAGTGATAGACTTGTAACAACACTGTTGTGCGGACATCTAGTAGTGATGTTATAGCACAGCAGTGTAAACGTTAAGTAGACCAGTAACAGCACTGTTGAGTAAATATACACCTGGAAAAAAGTTAA
>NW_013666660.1:50393-55444 GCF_000517525.1 Limulus polyphemus | reverse complement strand
AAAGATAATTTTAAGCGTGAAAACTGTCCATATTTTGATGTCATGATATGTAAATTAAAAATTGTTATTATCTTGTTTTCTTGTGCCCAATAATGCATAATTTCATTTGATAAACACGTTTAGATTGAATGGTAATTTATAATCAGTCACAAGAACGTCGAATCTGAATCACTTGAAAAAAACACGGGGTGCTTAACTTTTTTCCAGGTGTATATTAATTTACCTATGTTATGAGTATTGTAAAACAATCTCCTAGTGATGTTATAGTACATTCAGTCGACCGGTAACAGCACTGTTGGGTAAATAGTTAATAGCTTAATTGTAAACAGTATACCTGAGTAAATAATTTAGTAACTCAATTGTAAACAGGATACCTAAGTAAATAACTTAGTAACTCAACTTTAAACAGTATACTTGAGCAAATCACTTAGTAACTCAACTGTAAACAGCATGGTATGTAAATCACTTGGTAACTCAACTGTAAATATCACTACTTTGTTAATCTCTTGAAAACTCAACTGTAAGTAGCTTAGGTGTGTAAATCACTTAGTAACTCAACTGTAAATATCACTACTGTGTAAATTCCTTAGTAATTTATCTATAAAATGCTTAGCTGTGTAAATTCCTTAATAAGTCAATTGTAAATATCACTGTTGTGTAAATCCCTTAGTAAGTCAATTGTAAATATCACTGTTGTGTAAATCCCTTAGTAAGTCAATTGTAAATATCACTGTTGTGTAAATCCCTTAGTAACCTAATTGTAAACAGCATAGCTGTGCAAATCATTTACTAATTCAAGTGCAATTACAACAATCACTCTACAGTGTAGACTATTAATATAAAACAATGCTAAAACAATCTTCTTTAGGTCCAAGTAGTACAGTCTTAAAAGATTCACTAAAAGACGTCTCGAGAAGTACAGGAAACTTCATGTTGCTATTATTTTAGAAGGCTGACAACTCCAGTTCCAGCTTACCTTGGAATAAAAAACAAACAAGATGAAGTACATCTACCCGAATCCGTGTCTGTGGTTGGTTCTGGTGCTAACGAATTTAAAATTCACTATCGGAAGGGAGGCAAGTTGACATTTTGTATTTACTTATTTAAATTTCTAATCTGGGAGTCACATGTTCTTCAGTTGTGAAACAAACAAATCACCTTTTATTTTGATATAATACCTTTATGTATAAAATATAATATAAATTGAAAGCACTAATAACTCTATTCATTGAATCAACATACTGCTATATTCTACCTAGTTCTGCAAGCAATAATAATTATAGAATAAAATATTTAAGTATTCTTATAAAGCTACTCAGATGACCTTTTTATGAAAATATTTCAGTTGAACCTGGAAGCCATTTCGAGAGAACAAATAACAAGGTTTTTTCAAGTAGAGACTTACGAACAAGGTACGCTAACAAAAAGAAAAAAAAACAGATTTGGCTAATACTCCAACTTACCGTTAATGAGGTAAGCTGCATATCTATATGTCATAGAAGATAACAAATAGACACTGAAACAATAAGACTACAGATACGCATTGTGACAGAAGTAAAGAGATACTCTTTTTTTACTTAAACTAAATTATTTTGACTGAAATCAATAGATACACAGACTGAGGGTAGAAAACGTGATAGAATATAAGAGGAAAATGTGACAGAAGATAGTAAATGTGGCAGTAGATACCACAGATCAGATACGCAGTAGAACAGGAGACGACAGAGAAAAAGATGAGAAATAAATGGATAAAGAGTGACAGAAGAAGTTAGTAAATACACTGTCTGGCAGAAGGCAGTAGATGCACATTCTAAAAATAGATAAAAGAGATCAGATACACAGTAGGACAGGAAATAACAGATAGAAAGTGATAGAAAATAGCAGACACACAGTGTGACGTGAAATAGATGATAATGGCAATTAGAGAGGTTGGTCGTTTTTAGAAATGAGGGAGATAATGTTGAAGTATACTCGTGTTCAAGTGTACCAATAAACTCAGAGAAATGAACAGTTCTTTCTGTAGTTCCAGACTACGACGTGGTTCATGTGAGGTCACTCGGTAAACGGGAAACTGAGAGAAATGACGTGAAGGAAGTACACCTGACGGCTTTTGGTGAGACCCTTCGTCTTAACCTGAAGAAAAACCATGAGTTTCAAGATAAACTGAAATCGATGAAGTTCCTTGAAGCTAAATCATTAAATGGAGAGCTACATTATCAGGAAATAGATGAAGAGGTAAAATAAAAACACGTTTCAAGTATTTAGTTAATTTGATAATTCGGGAAAGAAATCGCCAGTTGGATTGTTGATGGAGAACCTGTTACACTTCTTATTTTTTCAAAGCAAAATGTCTGTTATTTTTTACAGATTCAGGAAAAACAATTTAATTTACAAATTTCAACACTGGGGTGACAAAGTTATACAATACTTACTATAGCAGTTAGAATAATGAGTGTGTGTGTATTTTAACTATGTGATGAACAAGATTCAGGTTTGTTTCAGTAGTGTATCTACAAATGAAGCAGCTGTACAGCTGCCCCAGGGAGCTGCCTGAAGAAACTCAAGAATGGTCTAATTTTGATGTATATAAAATTAACACTGTTTGTGCCTACGAGCTAACCTGATGAAACTAAGTAAACTCGTATAGGCCCACCTTAAGCTACACAAAATTAACACTTTTGTGAAGCAAGGGCCTGACCGATAAACAGTTGCAACTTGTGAATGACCACCTGTGAAAACGGTAATCTTTGAGTTCCATTAGGAGTCAATAACTATAAGCCACGCTCTCCCCCCGCTGTAGTATTGCATGAAACAATAGAAAAAATAATTTTATTTATCTTTTACTTCAGTATTAATTTACTTATCTAAAATCAGCAGCTTTGGCTGTGTATGTGGAAATCACAAAATATTCTTGGCCCAGTGCCTTCATACGCCACTGGCTTGTTTGGGTAAAATGGGATATATAGGTATGTTAAATTTTGTTTTATTAGAGCATTAATACTTTTTTTTTTTCAAAAGAGAGTCTCGAAGCTTAACAAGCGAAATTTGTTTTTTCATTCAAGAATTCATTTCTAAGTCCCTTTATCTCTTGTAATTGTAAAACATTCTAACAGATTGACGTGAAGCTAATTTCTGTTCTACCCTCTAATTAGTTTTAATTCCAGTTAATCGTGCTTAGATTACTTACACACTCTTTGTTTTATAACTTTACGTCTCAAAAATTACTCAGGTTAAATTTTTCATTTCATTGTTGGTTTAATTAACGTGTTCATTGTTTATGTATATTTTCAACGCAAGGCTACACAATGAGCTAGCTGCACACTGTCCACAACGGGAAATTGAACCCTGGATGTTAGCGTCGTTAGATCATAAACTTACGGTTGGAAAAATAATGGATTCTTTGACAGTCTATGTACTATATATCTACATTTCTGTTTCTAATGGACAATAAGCTATAAATTATATTATCTTTACTCAACTGTTATAGCTTTATTTTTCTGTTATTAAAAGGCTTGGAGAAGGAACTTCTTACATTTTTAGAAATTTGAGAGTTTATCTGATGTATTTATTTGTATTGCATTTGAAGGAATCAGAAGAACATAATATTGGGGTACCTTATTATGACCCAGTGACCATGTCCGCAGTACTAATAAGGGAGCAAGACGGAATGCTTAATCTGGTAAGAGATTAATATGAAAATTTATGGGTGTCATGCTTTGTTGGATAAAGCTTAAACAACTAATTTGAACGATGTTGATAAGGCAATAGAAGTGGTGACAAATAGATGTATAAATAAAGATTAAAACTAAAGAAAACAAAAAGACGCAAAAAAATTGAACAAGAGACTACAGAAAGATATAAAAATGTAACAGA
Source organism: Limulus polyphemus (assembly GCF_000517525.1). Lineage (NCBI taxonomy): Eukaryota > Metazoa > Arthropoda > Merostomata > Xiphosura > Limulidae > Limulus > Limulus polyphemus. Next base: position 51,571 of record NW_013666660.1, on the reverse strand, counting down.
ATTTCAAAAACATACATATAAAGGTAACAAGAAAAGTGCAAGCAGAGGTAGAAAGAAAAAGTTCAATAAATGTAATAAGAACAACACGAATTAAAATAAAATATGCTTTAATAGGTGTGATAACAACAGTAAAAACAGCGGTGAGAACAATGAATCCAAGTAGAAGTGACATAAAAGAGTAAAAACAGTGACGACAAAAATAAATCCAAATAAAGGCACTTACAGTGGTGGTTAAAAAAAGTGTGAGGTTTCTATGTATGTAAGGGCCGGATTGTTTTACAGTAGGTGTCTGTGACTTATTGGCGATAAATTAAAACAATGAACGGACAGCACACAATCCACTTGGTTTGAATATATTATTGTAAAACAAGTGGATTGTGTGCTGTCCGTTCATTTACGAAATCCTTTACACTACAGGATATCACAGACAGGTTGCATGTTCATAGTCTATTCAGGTCTACTTACAAACGCATAGTCAATAGTCTATCCAAGTTTCTCATAAATTCATAGTCAAAAGTCCACACAGTCTGGTTCAGTTACTTTAGAACCCAATTGGCAAGAAGAATTATTTTTCTCTACTCTATTTCTTACTACACAATCTGATGCCTAGAACTTTCTATAAACTACGAGACGCTATAATGTAACGATACTCACTTAAGGCAACGAGAAAAATACAGAAGGTTCGAGTAATGTGACGTCAAATTACAACAACTGAACTACACTCACACAACGTACGACTCTTACCGAGTTACGTAACGAAATTTGTCATAACTATCACCTTTAAAATAATTACTTTTAACGCTTGTTATGAAAACTAAATAATCACTGGATATTAATTTACAATATAAATTAGATAATAACTCTTACACTAAAAGTATTGTATATCTAGCAAAGGGCAACCAAACAGAGGTGGCAAAAGGACATTCAATTAAATTGAAAAATAAATCCAAAATCCTGTGAGGAAAAAGGAATAGTACAAACAATGGAAACAGGGAAAATTCCAAATAAAAGTGACCAGATCAGTAAAAATAGTAATGATAAGAAGACAAATAGAGGTGACTAGTAAAAACACATTTGAATAGAAGTAACATTAAAATCTGTTTATGAAGAAAAACAAAAAAGAAACTCTAAATTTCCCTTACGTTCGAGGTTTAACAATTCAATTATATAAAGTATTT
>NW_013666660.1:39234-49884 GCF_000517525.1 Limulus polyphemus | reverse complement strand
ATTATGGGAAAAAAATTTAGTTTTAGCTCAGCCACGAAGTTTTATATCATTAAATATTAGAAAAACATTAGAAATAATGAAATGTAAAAAAACAAAAACAGGATGAAGGGCCAGCAAGTCAATACGTTGATATATGGCGAGATATATTATAACATTTTTTTTTTCAATTACACTTTCAGGAAATATGCAAATAACAATGTAGTATTGCGACAAGGGGGGGAGTATAAAATAGTTTTGTAAGTTACTCCTGAGGATGACGTAGATCACGTCGAAACATGGACGTGTAGAGTGATATTTTATAGTAGAAGCCGTACGGCTTCAATAAAGTTTTTATTGTGTAAATATAAAACATTGTTTTTAATTATTTATTATAATTTAAAAAACATTTAAACACAAGTGCCGGTAGTGCATGAAAATACATTCAGATAGAGGTGTCAGAAATAGTAAAATACCGGTGAGAAGTAAATATGTAGGTTAAGGTAACAAGTAAAAGAGTTCCGTGTTCATATGTTATAGGAGTATTTATCAAGGCTTTTCAGAAAGTCACACTTGACGTTCTCTCGACTGTTCTATGACGTATGTATTTGAATGTCTATCCAGTTTTTTCACAAACACATAGTCAACAGTCTATCCAAGTTTTCTTACAAATTCATGGTCAACATTTTCTTCTACATTACATAGTTTACTCATTAGCTCATAGTCCATATTCTCTTCAATAACATGAAGTATCATCCATAGTCTATCCAGGTTGGCTCATTAACTCATAGTCTATATTCTATTCAAAAACATGAAGTATCATACGTAGTTTATCCAGGTTGGCTCAATAACTAATAGTCCACATTCTCTTCAATAACATGAAGTATCATCCATAGTCTATCCAGGTTGGCTCATTAACTCATAGTCTATATTCTATTCAAAAACATGAAGTATCATCCATAGTCTATCCAGGTTGGCTCATTAACTCATAGTCTATATTCTATTCAAAAACATGAAGTATCATCCATAGTCTATCCAGGTTGGCTCATTAACTCATAGTCCACATTCTATTCAAAAACATGAAGTATCATCCATAGTCTATCCAGGTTTTCTCACAACTTCATTCCCGACACTCTTTACAATACGTAGAAGACATGAGGTTTAACTTAGAACTAAATTTTGGAAGAGCTTTCTCTTAAGATTCTTTATATAAAGTAAGATTGAACCTTTAAATCTTATAGCTCTGATTTGATGCAGAATATAAAACATCTCGACTGTCGGCTGACTGTACATTTGAGTTTCGTAAGAAAGTCACTAAGAGAAATAATGTGGCTAGCTGGTAAATTAAAGCGTCAAGTTCAAGAAGTTTCTCATAACGGAGCAACGACAGACTGTTAGATCTTTGGCAGTTTGTTTCGAAAATATTGTTTAGTTAAATTTTGTGGTGTATAAATAAGTTTTAACACCGATCATCACTTACTTTTCGTAAATATATCTAAACTTCAAAACAAACCAGTTTATGCACTACTTCCAACTTATGATAATTCACAAAAGTATTTTAAGATTTATTTAACAAACGCATTTAATTTTTACTGTTACTTCAAACCGAGACTAGAGCTACTTACTTTTTCAGTGAGCTGTTCATATTATAACTGACTCTGTTCTCCCATTTAGGAGGGTACGATAGGTCACGACATGGTAATTAAACCCCTAGTTCTAGGTGACACCAAGAAACCGAAAACAAACCTAACGACGTCAGTCAGTGAAGTGGAAAACAGCACTCACGTGGTTTGGAAAAGGAAAGATTTCGAAGTTGATGATCAATCAGATTATGGTAAGTGTTTTTAAATGTTGTGTTTCATCAGATTATAGTGAGAACTACTATATACGAAGTCCTTAAACAGATTAGGATAACTAGTTATATATATAAAGTATTTAATCAAAGTATAATGAGATTTTATAAAAATCAAATGTTTAGTCAAAAGAGGCAAGTACTTTATCACTTATAAACGTGAGACACATTATCAGGTTATGTTGAGCACGTGTAAACGTAGGGCATATTATCAGGTTATGTTGAGCACTTGTAAACATAAGGCATATTATCAGGTTATGTTGAGCACTTGTAAACGTAAGGCATATTATCAGGTTATGTTGAGCACTTGTAAACGTAAGGCATATTATCAGGTTATGTTAGAAGAGTTTTGTAAGAACATAAATGTTCTTATTAAAATTATGGCCAGCACTTAGAAATATCAAGTGTTTATTAGAAATATAAAGAGTGACATAAACATGAAGTGGTTTGTAATATTACACTGGAAACTGAAAGGTTTGGTTATGGACATTTGAAGTCTGAATGTGAGAAGCTTACAATGAATATACTTAAGTACACAGTTAGGTAATAATACTTTGTGTTAAGCCAGAGAGAAAATTCCATCCAAAAGTAATTTCCATATAATTTTTATCGTCATTTATCTTAGCTCAGATCTTATACAGAACTATACTTATGAAAGTACTGACTGTCACGTGTCACGGTTCAATTGTCAATATAATTAATATGCTACAAAAAGCTATACTTAAATTCAAATAGTAACATGACAACAGCACGTGACACAAGTTTTCATGAAGAACATAGCACGTCTGAATCAGTAGGCCGAATTAAATATTAAAATACAAATATTTGTTAACAGTAAGAAACTTTGATATGACTGACGCTTAGTTTCTTTAAAATAATGAAAAAAAAAAAAAACAGCAGCAAATGTTCAGGTGTAGAACGCCGTAGCTAGTGAAGCATGGCATTTAGAAGAAATATATTCGATATATATGTATTATTATTAAGCACCAAATATTGTTTCCTCCATTTTGCTAAATACTGTTTAATTGTTTTTTTTATATGAAGAAGCTTATGGTTATTGCTAATTACTGGCTTTCTTATGTCGATACACTTATTACATCAGATGAACATTTTTATATTGTTTCCGTGTCACAATGAAATGAAGTATCATTCTAATCTACGTATAGTATAACAAGTACAAGGTTTTAGTCACCAAAACCTGTCAGAACACGAATACAAGTTTTCAATTACCAATACCTGTCAAAACACAAGTATAAGTTTTCAATCACCAAAACCTGTCAGAACACAAGTACACGTTTTCAATCATCAAAACCTGTTAGAACACAAGTACAAGTTTTCAATTACCAAAAGCTGTCAGAACACAAGTACAAGTTTTCAATCACTAAAACCTGTCAGAACACGAAACAAGTTTTCAATTACCAAAACCTGTCAGAACACAAGTACACGTTTTCAATCACCAAAACCTGTTGTACTTGTGTTCTGACAGGTTTTAGTGATTGTACTTGTGTTTTGACAGGTTTTGTTGATTGAAAACTTGTACTTGTGTTCTGACAGGTTTTGGTGATTGAAAACTTGTACTTGTATTCTGAGTTTTCAATCACCAAAACCTGTCAGAACACAAGTACAAGTTTTCAATCACCAAAACCTGTCAGAACACAAGTACAAGTTTTCAATCAACAAAACCTGTCAGAACACAAGTACAAGTTTTCAATCACCAAAACCTGTCAGAACACTGAAACAACTTTTGATTCGCATTACTTCCACACCAAGAATTGCTATGAAAGAAAATAACGGCGCAGGTCAAAGATGTCATTAACAAATCTAGTTTACCAACTGAAGTGTAGTTGCGGAGATATATCTACAACCTAGACGTATTTCAGTACATGTCAGCGCACCATGTCTTTTTTCTTTTAACTTTTAAATAATTTGTGACATGTGAATTTCACCAATATACTTTTAACGAAAATTATAGCTTCTTATCATAACTTAGTTTTAGTTACTATTATTTTTTATTCAGCCCGCCTTTTAACGATTTCTAATTTTATATTTTTGTGGCTTGTGTGGCATCATATCACAATAAGACTAATAATCAATCAACCAATCGTGGTGCCCTCCTCAATTCTTAGAGTCGACGACCATGGATCTCCACTGTCTCTCGCCGCATGTACCAACTCTCCTAATTTAAACTTTTCGTCTCCAATCCATTTTCTTATGTTATCGAGCCAAGTCAGTCTCTTCCTGTCTCTCTCTCTTCTTCCTTCGATTTTATCCATCAGAATCTCTGCCAACCTTCCTTCAAGTCTAATACCTAAAGTAGCCCATCTGTCTTTTCCAGAAATTGTCTTTTTTGTTGTTGCACGTTCCAACACTTTCTCTTTAGTTTTTCTTTCGATGTTGATCTCGGCCACTCGTCTATAACTCTCTCTATCAAATAGGACGTTGATGAACATGTTCTTCCATAGATTTCTTCTTCTTGAAGCACAAATAACTTCTAATGTCGATATATTCATCCATTTAGATAGACTATTGACATAAGTCATCTCTGTCTTCTACGGTCTCTCCTTCCTTCTGTTATTCCAGTTACGACCAGACTTTCAATTTCTTCTTTCCTCAGAACGTGTCCGAGAAACTCCAACTGTCATTTTCTGATGTTAGTCAGCATCTTCATCCTGCAACCTGGTCTTGACAAAATATCTTCATTTGATGTGTAACTTGTCCAACATATCTTCAATATGTGCCTTAAGAACCACAACTCTCCATAAGTGGCGATATTGTCCAAAATTTTGATGTATACGTGAGAATTGGTATAACATAGCAACCCAAAGCTCTTAACTTCGTCCTCATAGAATTTTTTACTATTTGTCATATCTTCTTCATGTTCAGAAATGCGTCTTTTGCCATCCATATTCCCTGATTCATTTCATCAATAGCATCACATTTTAAATACTCCCAACTGTCTTTTTGTGTCAGTAGACAGGGTCCATATTTCCATCTCATAGAGTAGGAATGACCTTACGTAACATTCTAGAAGTCTATTCTTTAGCTCAATTCTCTCCTGAGATTGAAAATGCTGTTTTTGTAACTTCTCTCCTTCGCTCTATCTCTTTTCTACAACTGTCATCACTAATGATATTCGTCCCTAAGTATGTAAATTCTTCTACTTGATCCAACTCTTTAGAATGTTATTAATACATGTTTTTAGGCTTTCTTCAGATCATAAAATTGCCGTTGTCTTAGTGTTGTTAGCATCTATTTTGAGTCCGTAGTCTTTAAGACTGCTAATAACTTAAAACGATCATTTCTTTAATGGTCATATACGGATTTTTCTTTAGAAAAATTATCATAGCATCTCGACTGCACACTTTGAGTGCTGCACGCTGCTACCGATGAGGCCTTTCGCTTAAGACTGGTGGTCATCAGGTTGGTTGGGCATCGATTTATAAGCGTAATGAAGTGGGAACATACCACATGTTTATATCAGTCAAACAAATAGTGTGTGTGTTACTGATCGTGGACCATCGAGCTGCATTGGTTCAATAACAAGCTAATCAAGATAAGCATTATTAGTTTCTTTTTTAGCGTTTTTTAAAAATATGTCATTCAATTATACGGTTGTATCTAGGTCATTTAAGTAGACCTTCGATACAAGTTACTTTCTTGGTCGAGAGCTCGGATGAGCCTTGCAGGTCTGAAAAAGACAGACCAATGTTTCATCGAAACTCCAAGCATGATCACATTATTAATCTTATAAATCATTGTTTGTCAATTATTATTATATTAGCATAATTTGCTTCCATACTCAAGCAAACCCCATATATGACTATGTTTTCACACTAAATACCATTTTCCCTCGTTTCTAGAACCGAATAACTGAGCACTATTTTTTATAACAGTGCTTCTCCGCTGATGTCCAAGATACTAAACAGTTGAAAAAATATTATGATTCCTATTGTTATTATGTAGTACTTTGCAAATGCGCCTAATTAATGTTATATCATATTTGTACTTCCTAAGTTATTTTTTAAATTGCGAAACTTTTTAACAATGCTTTTACGTTTGTAGCCCTTCTAGAAACCCCAGTGATGAATAATGATGAAAATATTCGACAACGGACCAAACGTTCCGCCCCCAGGTCTGTGTGGCCGGAGGTGTTACTGATCGTTGACCATGAAGCTGCTAGGCTGCACGGGTTCAATAACAGGCTTATCAAGAGATACTTTATTAGTTTCTGGAATGGAGTAAGTGTGTGTGGGGATTAAGAATAAAACTACGTCAGTGACTAGGCTAACGTAAAAACAACAACAAAAACTGAAAAATATTTCTTTTTTAGAGTGGTTTGTGAAAATGTGTTATTCATCTACACGATTGTACTTATCTTATTTAGGTAGATCTTCGATACAAGTTACTTTCTCGGCCAAGGGTTCGGATGAGTCTTGCTGGTGTGATCGTAGCCAAGGTAAAACTATCATTGTGGTTAAAAGAAGAAGAATTACTGGAATTCATTTCTATTATAATTGTTGACAAGCTAAAGTTTGCCAAAAGCTTTTGTAAACTCGGTTTTAACTAAGGTTAAATGATTACAAATTATTGTTAATGCGTGTATAGCCTTATTGAAAGGATTTCAATTCATTTTCAATGTTATTGTTTCTAAGGTAAAGTTATTATTTGTTAATAGTTTATGTGATTTTATGTCCCAACATGACTGTGATAATCTTTTTTTTACAAATCTTTCTTTTATTGGCCCTATAGTACAGGTTTTCACTATGAAGAAACATAATAGCAACTCCATCCCACACCTTGTGGAAAGCCGTTTGGCATTACTTATTGTGATGCAATGTCACACAAACTATTGATCATTCAATGGTTTGTGTGACAATGCATCACAATAAGTAACGCCTTATGCTTGTGAAGCATGGTTTAATGATCAATAGTTTGTGTGACACTGCATCACAATAGGTAACGCTTTCTCCTCGTGAAGCATGGTTTAATGATCAATAGTTTGTGTGACATTGCATCACAATAAGTAACGCCTTATGCTCCTGAAGCGTGGTCTAATGATCAATAGTTTGTGTGACATTGCATCACAATAAGTAACGCCTTATGCTCGTGAAGCATGGTTTATCATTAGACCATGCTTCACGAGGAGAAAGCGTTACCTATTGTGATGCAATGTCACACAAACTATTGATCATTAGACCATGCTTCGTGAGCATAAGGCGTTACTTATTGTGGTGCATTGTCACACAAACCATTGATCATTAGACCATGCTTCACGAGGAGAAAGCGTTACCTATTGTGATGCAATGTCACACAAACTATTGATCATTAGACCATGCTTCACGAGGAGAAAGCGTTACCAAGTAGAGGGAATTATTATTATTTTCTGTGAACTATAGGAATACTTTTAACCATTTTTGTGAAAACAAATTAACTATTACAATGTTGATATTTTGTGAAAGACCAAATAATGACATTATGATTATGCTATTTTTGTAAATATATAAACATATAAATATATAAGACTAAAAAAAAAAAGGTGGGTGCTGTATGAGCCAATATTAAGTAAATCTTAAACCCTGCTGTTTACATGTCTAAAGATCGTCTTCGTGATGTTTGGACCAATGCAAGGCAAGGATTCAAGTTTGCTAATTGGACGTCCCACTTTGACAATCCAAATTTAAAATAATGTAGAAACATTACTAGTTTTTACATGTCTAAATACGAGGGTCTGAATATAATTTACTACAACTTTTACTTTGATGATGACCAATATTTAGCAAGAAAATCGCATGTACATGTACATATGTCTAAATCTTGATTGTTGTTGCTTCTTGAAATTTACCATTTTGATTACCCTTTTCTGAATATGGGACCAAGGGTTCACCAGAGAGTACATATGCTGCTTTTATTGATTTCACTATGAAATATCACACGGAACGTTACCATAAATGTATTTGAAAACCCATTACATGACGACAAATAATAGTTTAATTTGGATACTTTTAATAACAACAAACTGTTAGTTATTTTCACAAGATTTTTGTGATATAAATCACACTTTTAAGTCATGAATCTTTTCATTTGGTAATGATGTTAACTCAAGTGGCTGTGGTTTATCAAAGTTCAGTTTTGTAATGCTTTTTTGTTTTTCGTTATATTTGCCGCCAACACGATACTTTACTTGTTTTAAGCCTGTGTTGCCAATACTAAAAGAGTTTTAGGATGAGCTTTGAATTTTTTCCTTCAAATGCGCTTTGCATCATAAATCAACACGATGTCCATTGTTCTTCTAACCTGAGTATTGTTTTTTGCATCATAAATCAACACGATGTCCATTGTTCTTCTAACCCGGGTATTGTTTTTTGCATCATAAGTCAACACGATGTCCATTGTTCTTCTAACCCGAGTATTGTTTTTTGCATCATAAATCAACACGATGTCCATTGTTCTTCTAACCCGAGTATTATTTTTTGCATCATAAGTCAACACGATGTCCATTGTTCTTCTAACCCGAGTATTGTTTTTTGCATCATAAGTCAACACGATGTCCATTGTTCTTCTAACCCGAGTATTGTTTTTTACTAAATTGTGTGATCGAAACTACTTCATTTATTAATTTAATTTTATGAGCATTTCTGAAAAGTCTATGGTTAGTTGGTTAAAAAGCTATCTCTCAAGTTCTGAGAAAACCTTAAACATCAACAGTATTATAAAGTGACTGGAATGTTTTGCACTTTTCAAGGAAGACAAAAAAAAAAGATTAATATCAAAAACTTTATGAACTTACAATCCCTCTACTATCACAATGTCAATAAGTCAATTACTGGAACTGGCTTTGATTTCTTAATAGTTTGGTGAATTTGTGACCTTTGACTTTTTAATTTACATTATTTTATATAGCAAAAGGTTTGATAAATAACAAAAGTAGTTAAAATTAGGCCTATGTGACAGAATACTGACAAAATGAGCACTTCAATTATTAAACAAGCACTATGAATAAAAACCTTCATATTTTCTTCATTAGGAAATCAATAATTGAAGTCACAAAACGTTTGTTTTACCCTCCATGTAACTGACAGTGTAGAAATTCTTCTTATCATTGTCAACATTGATTTCATTCTTTGATGTTAAAATACTCCAAAGCGTTTAACAAAATAGCAATATGAGCATTAATTATGACATTTGATTTGTTTGTAATGTTTAATGATAAGGTGGAGAAATCAATTTGTTCAAACAATGGTTAGAAATTATGAGTTCATTCTTCTTCTTCTTTCAGTCCTCTTCAAAACCCAGGGATTATAGAAGAATTTAGTTAAAACACATGAAAAACGGCAGCATTACAAAACTAATAAAAATATACTTATAGAAAAATTTGGATACTGCACTTTCCTATACATTCTTTACTAAACAGGAACTGTTACCATGACACAAGTTCGTATTCATTGATCATAGCAAAATTAAAACTGAATTAACAGATCTCTTCTTGTGCATTTTTCAGCGTTAAATTATAAACGAATTAAAGGATTGTTTCTTGTTATTAAGCCTCGTTTTTTATCCATTTCTCAGCGTTATCTCAAGAACTATTCTCGAGTCCTCATTGTTCAGTGTTACATGAACCTTCATTTATAAAATCTCTTGTTATTTTAAAAATAAATGAATCATTTAATGAAACGCTTTCACTACTCACAAGGGTTGGTTTTAAGAAGAAACACACTCTAACTTACTAGTGGATGTTTCTATAAAAGTGAAGTTTGATGAAGTTCTTTGGCTGCTTCCAAAGTTCTCAAATTACGATATTTCCTTGAATCACAGGACGAAGCCGCCACACCTTACCTCGCAAACAACATACTCCCATCCCCAAATACAGATGCTGTTGATGCAGGAGAAGCTCTCAAAGACCTTGGAAAATACTTATACCGAGAATATCGTCTTCCTAGCTACGACGTAGCTGTTGTCGTGACGAAGCTGGACATGTGTCGGCGTCGCACAGAGGGAGGTCGTTGTAACCGAGGGACCACTGGTAAGACAGTAATGTATTTAGCATCTGGATGGGAACCTTGTGTATTAAAAAAATTAACAAGAAATATTTAACTATGATTAAACAACAAAAGTGTCAGGTAGCACAGGTAGATTAGAAGTGTTTGGTACTTAGCATCTGGCAGGAATAGTTAGAAATATGTTACAGTTTCAAGAACAGGAACAGGTGGTTGTAACCAGTGATAAAATGTGTTGAATTTATATAAAATTGGATCTCTATAACTAATGGTACAGGCAAGTTATATGAATGCATCTTTACCACAAGTATTGTCCACTTTTTGTTTTTCTAATTTAACCTTTTTTCCCCTCTAAATCGTGTTTTTTCCGTCCGTACGTTCATTTAAGGTCTTCAAAATTCACAAGCAAGAAGCGGAAAAATATTTGCGAAGACTACTGATATTCTAGTGTGACCAAAACTAAAGTAAGGACGACTTTACAAAGGCTGTGATATGATTTTAAGGGATTTTTGGAGGAGGCTCACTTTTAGTGAATAAGATTTAATAACTTTGGCTCAAAACAATCTAGTGAAATACATCTACGGCTAATGAAGCCTAGTCAATTTATAAAAATAACAACAAAATAAATGGAATCAAATTCGATGACGAGGAACCCACTTTGAGACTAATAATGGCTGGAGACGGCTTAAATGGGTACTGAAGAAAAACTTTAATATAAGTTTAACATGACAGCAAATGTACAACGTTTCGACAAGGTTTTGTTATCTTTAGGTACAAAAACATTTCTAAACATTGTAAAATTTGTGTCATTTTAAACATTTATTTAAA
>NW_013666660.1:29872-39216 GCF_000517525.1 Limulus polyphemus | reverse complement strand
TTTAAATAAATGTTTAAAATGACACAAATTTTACAATGTTTAGAAATGTTTTTGTACCTAAAGATAACAAAACCTTGTCGAAACGTTGTACATTTGCTGTCATGTTAAACTTATATTAAAGTTTTTCTTCAGTACCCATTTAAGCCGTCTACAACCATTATTAAAATAAATGGAATGTTGTATGTAGTCAGCAAAAGTGTTACAAAAACATTCTAAACGACGATATGTCAAGGCAAGAGTGTCAATCAGTTGGTCATGTGGTATATTCCTACACTATACCTTCCCCATCTTCCTTATCTTAAGCTTAAGTCGATAATTAACTTTAATTTACAAACCAAAAAACTCGCTTTAGACTTGTAACAGTGCCAAGAAGTATGTAAACCTTCCCTGCTCTTTATAGCATGCCACATGGACAATCCTTTAACACTGATACATAAAAACAACAACAAACAAACCTATAACAAGACTCTTTTATTGTAGAACATATATAATGTCTGAAAATATCATCAAATGTTACAAAAACATTTAACTGCAGAAATATTACACAATTTATACTAAACTATTTTAAACATGAAATAATGAAAAAAACTCCTGAACATACAAAATAACAACAACAAGAAGAAAAGACGTTTAGCAATGAAAAATTGGTAACTTGCAAAATATACCCTTTAACATCGAAATACATCTCTTATGAAATATCTCAAATGAAATACAGTACATAAATCAACACGAACCAGTAAGTCATGAATTACAATAAAATGAACCCTTTAACAGTGAGAAAAACATCCCACATGATAAGAAAGTCTGTAAAAAATATAAACTAAAATAATTTAATATTGAAAACAATATATGTAACATATAAGGAGTATACAATAAACAGAAAAACAAAAACTATAGTTTGTTTTGAATTTTGGGCAAAGGTATTGGAGGGCTATCTTCTCTAGCAGTCCATAGTTTAGCAGTGATAAACTAGAAGGAAAGCAGCTAGTCAACACCAGCCACAACCAACTCTTGGGCTACTCTTTTACCAACGAATAATGTGATCGACCCTCTTATTATAATGTTTTTACAGCTGAAATTACAGCTGGATGACAGATTAAGATTGAAGCAATGGGTCACTTGCAATGTGCCCATATACTTTAGTGGGAAGATGTCAATAGATGTTACGTTGTCACCTGCCTAAAACCAATATAGAATCTGGGTATTCCTTCCTTCGTTTTGATAATAACTGTCAGAGATGACAAAGCATGTTTTGAAGGCAATATGATTCCGTTACTTAATATACACCGTATATCTGCAAAGTTTGTGAGGTGGTTGTTTAATCAGATTTATGTCACCTGTATATATATATATATATGATGTTTGGTGACTTTAGTTACATCTAATTAACCATTTGGTCCTGTAGACATCAGCATACTCCACAAACAAGTTACTGCTACTGGATTGCGTCTAGATTGTCAGCAGAATCCTCAACTAACAATCTCGATATCGAGTGTGTTGATTACTAGGTTCACTTTTGAATTATCGCTAGCTTTGGCTACTTCTACTCTGCATACTGTGCAGATAACCATACCAGGGTGCAGCTGGACATCCGACCATCCATAATTGCAGTAAACTTGTTTTCTGGTTAAGAAACAGCCCATTTCCTGCATGGATTAAATAACTGTGTTATATGCCACCAAAGAATTAAGTATTGTTTGCAGTAAATTGAAAACATTGTATGTATACATGGGGGTACTGTAATTCCCTCTCCAACATACACTCGTACACTCCACTGTTTCTTGGGCCTTTTGGGCCAGCACTGGATGCTCTTATCACAAACACCAGTTTAGGCAAAACTGACTGATGAACTCCACAGTACATCCATTCCGAGAACATCGATGCCAAAACCGAAGTTAGTGACAACTATCTTTGTTCTGTTAGTGAACCTCCAAGACATAGACAGAGCGTGAACTCTCCATTCACATCAAGCTTCGTTCTATTCGCCAGGACAAAGTTCGTGTCGATAGGCTAGTGGTGGTTTTGCTTGAAGTTATTGATATACTGTGAGGTATACTAGTGTTCTGGCTGCCCCTGTATCTACTTTCAATTCTAATCCTCGCTCTTGTATACCTACAGACAAATACCGACAATCCTTAATTTTCTAGCACCACAGCTGCAGTATTCACTACTTTTCCTTTGTTCTGAAAACCTGCTGTCTCGACTGTTGAAACCGATAGCCAGGTCCCCTCGCTTCTCAGTACGTTAGGGGCACTTCATCGAAAGTGACACATATTTTTTCACATGGAAATGATCCTTGAATAGATAAAACTATAGTGCACAGCAGAGGGTTAGATGAATAAAAGAATATTTTAGGGCACTACATCATAGGTTGTATTTTTATATGTTACCCATGGTGAAAAGGAAAGAGGACTTAAGTGATGTAAAATATTACACTATGACATGGAAGACTGAGTTTCAACCAAGAACCTATAGCAAATTGGAAATTTCACACCGTTCTAGGGAATAACACATTACAATAAAAACTACAGTTAATCGAGTGACTGTTGAATTTCGCGCAAAACTACTCGAGGACTGTCTGCACTAGCCTAATCTTAATGTAATAGAATAGACGGAAGGCAGTTAGTTAACACCACCCTCCGTCAACTCGTGGCCTACTTTTATTGAATAGTTAGATTTGAATGTCATCGTTATAACGTAACCATGCCCCAGAGTGCACAACGCAGTTAACACCATCCACCGTCAACTCGTGGCCTACTTTTATTGAATAGTTAGATTTTATCGTCATTCTTATAACGTACCTATGCTGTAAAGTGTAGAGCGCAGTTTTTTCTTGGTGATAATAGGGCGTGAGCCTTGGAACGTCTGATCCATAGTCTGATACGCTAAAAACTTAGGGACTACAGAAACTTGGAAATGGAACAATTTCAGGTGGAAGAAGTCACTCTATTCAATAACTTATAGTATGTTAGAAATGTGACACCGTCTTATGGAAGAGAAACCTTGTAATCAAGAACTTATATTAAGCTGGAAATGCAACACCATCATATGAAACAGAACTCTTGAGATAAAGAACCTAGAGTAACTTGGAAATACTACATCATCCGATGGAAGAGAATCCTTGTGGTCGAGAACTTATGGTAAGTTGAAAATGCGACACCTTTGGAAAGGTATTTCTGGGATCAAGAACTTGTAGTAAGCTGAAAATGCGACACCATCCTATGAAAAGAAACCTTTGTAATCATAAACTTATTGTAAGTTAGTAATGAGATACCATCCTATGGAAGGAAGCCCTTGTGATCAAGAACTTACAGTAAATTAGAATTGAGACACTATCCTAAGGAAGCGAGCCCTTGTGATCAAAAGGTTATTGCAAGTTAGAAATGAGACAACTATGGAAAGGAATTTTTGCGATTAAGGACTTGTAGTAAGCTAAAAATGTTACACCATCACATACAAGATGTCATTGTAATCAAGAAGGAACATCAATCTATTTCGTGCTGATGTAGGTTAATAGTAGCAACAAAGTATGTGTAGCTTCATTAAACGACAATTTAAGTCCTTTCGTGAGTTTAAAGTATATCCTTATTGAGAACACTGAGATTAAAACATGTAGCAAAATAGTTATCCTAACGACGTTCATTTCACCTGCTGATATAGTTTAATATTAAAATTTCTGAAACAAAAGCAATATTCTCGTTGCTAAGGGATTTTTAATGTGGTAATTAAGTTTGAAGTAGAATTTCTTCTTTTGCGCTTTTTACTTTTGAACATTCTTTTTTCAGGTATGTTTCATAGAAATAAAATAATATAATATTTCCATTTGTTTAGTTTTTGTTTAGCTGTCTTTTACAGTAAGAAGATAACACGGGGCAACATTCAGTTAGAAGATCAAATTCCTCAGGTAAGGTCCCTATCATCATATTTGAAATTATTTTGAAAAAATACGTGCCATGTGATATGCTAGTGTTGAAAAAAAGATACTTAGAAAACAACTTACGTCTCAACCGAAATAATCTTTCAACTTTGTATCAAAGATAGTAAAAACAACAACAACAAAATTAGCTATATCTGAAGTAATTTTAGACGCGGATTAAACTTTAAATTAGACAGTTACGACTAAGGGATACTCAAATGCTAGACACTGTATCCTTGCGCTAATTAATGAAATAGCGATGAAGACTACAGAATACGTACTTACATTCTGGAACATTCTTTTTTTACTTCCAAGTCAAAAAACAAGTTCAACAGTCATAAAGAATCGTAAATACTAACACCCTAATGTTTCATCATTGTAATCTTTACATTAGTTAACTTAACAACAAATATTTAGTACTTTTTAAACTGAAGGGACCTTTTATGATATATAGGTTAAAGGGCTCCCAAGCTTCTGGTACAACTTTCCCTAGTTAGAATTACTGACCACAGCTATTTTGCAACACACGCTACCAACACGGCTGTTCTTTACCGAACAACACAGTCTCATAACACACCCACAGCTGAAAGTGCGAAGAATATTCAGCGGCATATCGAAACTCTGAAATTTACGATCCATAGCATGTCACGCTAATCCCTAGGCCGACTCTAAAAGCGAGAAATATCGCACTAAACAATAGACTATAATACGAAAATTTTGAAAAAGCAAGTGTGATAATGTTAAACGAAAAACTACACGAAAAAAGGTCAAGTAAAGCCAGAAGGATCATGTGAAACAATATATTACAGGAAGAAATATAACAAAAGGAAGGATCATGTGAAACAATATATTACAAGAAGAAATAGAACAAAAGGAAGGATCATGGGAAACAATATATTACAGGAAGAAATATAACAAAAGGAAGGATCATGTGAAACAATATATTACAAGAAGAAATATAACTAAAGGAAGGATCATGTGAAACAATATATTACAAGAAGAAATATAACAAAAGGAAGGATCATGTGAAACAATATATTACAGGAAGAAATATAACAAAAGGAAGGATCATGTGAAACAATATATTACAAGAAGAAATAGAACAAAAGGAAGGATCGTGTTGAACAAAAAATTACTAGCAGAAAGGGTACATGTCGTAAGATCCAGAAAAGAAAGTATAGTAATGCTATAAAGGATGAATTACTAGATATAAGATCCAGAAAATCAAGTAAAGTATTGCTATAAAGGATATGTTACAAGACTTAAAATCTAGAAAAGCAAGTAAAGTAATACTATAAAGAATAAGTTACAAGACGTAAAATCTAGAAAAGCAAGTAAAGTAATACTATAAAGAATAAGTTACAAGACGTAAAATCTAGAAAAGCAAGTAAAGTAATACTATAAAGAATAAGTTACAAGACGTAAAATCTAGAAAATCAAGTAAGGTAATGCTATAAAGGATAAAAGTTACAAAAGATAAGAGCCAGTAAAATAAAAAGTATAATGCTATAAAGGATAAGTTACAAGACGTAAAATCTAGAAAATCAAGTAAGGTAATGCTATAAAGGATAAAAGTTACAAAAGATAAGATCCATTAAAGTAAAAAGTATAATGCTATAAAGGATAAGTTACCAGACGTAAAATCTAGAAAAGCAAGTAGGGTAATGCTATAAAGGATAAGTTACAAGACGTAAAATCTAGAAAATCAAGTAAGGTAATGCTATAAAGGATAAAAGTTACAAAAGATAAGAGCCAGTAAAATAAAAAGTATAATGCTATAAAGGATAAGTTACAAGACGTAAAATCTAGAAAATCAAGTAAGGTAATGCTATAAAGGATAAAAGTTACAAAAGATAAGATCCATTAAAGTAAAAAGTATAATGCTATAAAGGATAAGTTACCAGACGTAAAATCTAGAAAAGCAAGTAGGGTAATGCTATAAAGGATAAGTTAGAAGATGTAAGATCTAGAAAAGGAAGTAAGATAAAGCTGTAAAGGATATGTCACAAGACGTAAGATTGGAATAGCAAGTAGGAAATGCTATAAAAGATAGGTTACAAGAAATAAGATCTAAAAACCAGTAGGGTAATACATATTTAGAATGATTTACAAGACGTAAGATCTAGAATGAGGTCCTTCACTGATGAAAATATTTTTACGTTTAACTCATAAATAGAGTAAGTCACGCACACACATATAATTTTGATTTTTTTCCTCATTATTTAGAGATGTATTGTTGATGTTAACAAGTATTTATCTTAGACACCGGACCGTCTAATGTATTTCTTGATATGCCGGTATACACATATGACTTAGGTTTTTATCATTATTTATCATAAGGTTTACTGTGACTAGATTTTCTTTTATTTCGTGTGAGAAAATGTCTGCAGGAAACTTTTTAGCATTATCAAACCAGTTCTACATAGATAATTAAATACCGTTTATACACCAGTATTTGTGTTGCATACAAAAACGCGTGTTTAGTGTAACTGCACCAGTGCTTATCGTAATTCGTACCAATAATATATATTTTTATTTCTTTTACTGAGAGATATAACGTGTAGGCTAGGTGTTCCAAATAACTGTTAAGCAAAAATGTGACCTATTTTGTATATATTTATGGGACAATGACATTTTGTGTGTACGAGTAGCAGGAAAATGAACCGAGAGGTATTTTATGTAAATAATTTTATAGTCAATAAATCAATCAAGCAAAGTTTATTAGACATTTCTTTATTCCTTATTTCTTCAAGGAGGAACATAAAAGCAAAATAAATAGTTTGGTTATTAATTTTGTAGAGTCATTATAGAGATACTAATTTTGTACAGTTACTGTTTAGATGCTGATGCTGTAGAAAGTGACTATATTGATACTGAACTTGTAGAGAATCACTCTTTAGAAAGTGTTCTTGAAATGAGTCGTTTATTGGTCACTGAATTTGTAGAGTGTGATGGGTAAATGATCTTGCAGAAAGTCACTTGTTGGATACTGATCTGGTAGAAAGTTATATAGTGATCTTCTGTACTAAGTAATTGGTTGGACAATGATTTTATTGAATGTCACTAGTTCGACACTGATCTTGTAAAGAATTATTGAAGAGATACTAATCTGTAAAATTATTGATTGGATACTTATCTTATAGAGTCATTATTTGGAGTTTTTTGAGCTACGGTTTCGATATTGATTATAAACGAAGTAATAAAACTGAGAACAAATTGCCATCTAAGGAAGATTTCAAAAGATGGATAAAAATAATTGGATATGGATAATCGCTGGAGTACCAGCGTTGTTTAAAATGGCAAGTTTCAATTAATGTAGAATCTAATGAGGTAAATATATTTAGAAACTAAGTGCAATAATATTATTACAAACATATGTTTTCTCAACTCTTAAAGTGAATTTTACACGATTTTTTGAAAGTAGCTTTACAGGAATTATAAATAATGATCATTTCTTTCTTTTATTTCCAGGTTTGCCCTGTGTTGTCTTTCAGTATTAGATGTGATTTTATTTAACATTTTTGTAAATTCCGTAAACGCCAAATGTGCTGGTTTTTTACAGGTAAGAACATCATTTTATTAAGAACTGTCATGATTAAGATCTCGAAAACATTTTTATTAACATTCAGAACAAGTCTTAAAAGAAAAACTATTAACGTCGAAAAATATATTAAACATTGTCCATTGAACCGAAAGTTAGCTCTACTAAATAATGAAATATTATTGTTTTTTAAATATGTATTTCATTAATTTAAAGAGGCACTGTATGGAGTATTATGTTATTTAACTGAAAAGAGAAAGTTGACAAGTCAATGAAAAAGTAATGAAAATTGACTAAGGTCTACATAAGGAATAAACCACATACACGTCGCCTATATGTGAAGAACTTTTTGTTATTTAATGCTATAAAATATGTCAATGAAAAATGTCTTTACAAAGTAATGAAAATTGACTAAGGTCTACATAAGGAATAAACCACATACACGTCGCCTATATATGAAGAACTTTTTGTTATTTAATGCTATTAACTATTTCTTGTTCACTAGAAATACTTGAAGAAATTGTTATTAAATAAACAGAGACAGTGTTAAGTAATTAAAACATCGAATCAAAAAAGAGGCGTCTATTCAAAACATTATTTTTATTTCCAGGAATTAAAAGAGAATCCACGAAAATACAAATTTTGAAGGCATTTTAACAAAACGGTGACTATGTTTAGATTAAAAAACATATAATATTAATAAAGCAGTACATATATTTAATAACTACTATCAAACACACACAAAAAATCGAGGCCAATCACCTTATTTTTATCGATAATGTGGTTGTGGTGTCCAGGAGAACATTTATTTCAAAAAACTGATTTCACATATCAGGTTTCGCCTACGTTGGTGGAGCATGCGTGGTGAACAAACGTCTCGAAAAAATCAATAGCGTTGCTATTATTGAGGACAGTGGTGGATTTAGTGGAATCATTGTGGCTGCTCACGAGGTTGGCCATCTGTAAGCAGATATTTTTCATGTATTTACTTTCATCATTAATAATAAATGAATTGTTAGTTGTCATTCAAATCATACCTACAAAAGTATGAAGTTAAGACATGACAGTCATTTCGAAACACTTGAAGATTATTAGGATAATTAACGATAGACATTGTGTGTCATTTACACAGTGTAACAAAATAAGAACTGATGACTGGAAATCATAACTTAAAATTAATATTATTGCTTTATATACTGTGTGATTCAGAAGTCCGCTGACAGGAAATAATTAAGAAAGGAAAAGGTAAAGGCAAATAATTGTTAGTGATGTGAAATGAGGTGTTGTGGACCTAACCTGTGACAATAATATTGAGGTAATTCAAGGTGATGTTCTTTGAAATCTTTATTAGCCTACATCATACATCAAAAATGTTTAATGTCAGAGGTTTATATATATATATAATACGAATAAAATATCTTGAGCTAGTAATAAGCCTGGGGCAAGCAACCGCAATCACCTGATGTAAAGAACGTTTACCTGGAAACAGTTCGGCAGCAGTCCGAGTTTTTTATATAACACTCTATATAACAACAGTCCAGGCATTCTGATGATACTCTCCATATGGCAACAGTCCGGACATTCTGGTTAAACTCTCTATATAGCAGCAGTCCAGGCATTCTGATGATACTCTCTGTGTAGCAGCAGTCCAGGCATTCTGATGATACTCTCCATATGGCAACAGTTCGGACATTCTGATGGTACTCTCCATACGGCAACAGTCCGGACATTCTGGTAACACTCTATATAGCAGCAGCCCGGACATTCTGATGATACTCTCTGTATAGCAGCAGTCCAGACATTCTGATGATACTCTACATATGACAACAGTCCGGACATTCTGATGATACTCTACATATGGCAACAGTCCGGACATTCTGATGATAC
>NW_013666660.1:11363-28984 GCF_000517525.1 Limulus polyphemus | reverse complement strand
CGTTGAATATTATTTATGATTTTAACTTTATACACAAGTGCCAAAATACTATAATTATGATTTAAAATATCAGAAACTCATATTCCAACACTGTTTTATTTTCTTCTCCAAAAGTAAGGAATAAGGTGACTTATTGTAACATATATATATATATATATATTTAGCATAGTTGAAACATTTCTAACTATACATATTTGGTATCGAAAATGTTTTATTCAACTATCAGCTGTATTCAACTAAATAATATGTTTCATTTAGGATTATTTATGATGATTTTATTATAATTATTACTGCGTTTATTATTGGCTTTATTCAGTTAAATATACACGTTCATATAAACGCTCACTTATTTTCAGTACATCTGACTGTGATCAGCTAAACATATACACATGCGTTTCCAATAGGTTTGTCTGTGTGCAGCTAAACATACAAACACACATATTTTCAAATAAATTTGACTATGTTAAGCTAAGCCT
This sequence comes from Limulus polyphemus, assembly GCF_000517525.1. NCBI lineage: Eukaryota > Metazoa > Arthropoda > Merostomata > Xiphosura > Limulidae > Limulus > Limulus polyphemus. Next base: position 28,508 of record NW_013666660.1, on the reverse strand, counting down.
ACCATATGTTTCGGCAGCCTTGCTACGTTGAGCTAAATAAGCAGTATGTTTTTAATAAACTTAGTTGTACTGAGCTAAATATATGTATGTTTCTAAGCAGCTTAACTATTAAGGACTAAATTTATGCATGTTTCCGGGAAGCTTAGCTGCTGCAATGAGATAAATATACATATGTTTCCAACAGGCTTGGCTGTGTACACGATGGATCTCCACCTCCTAGTTACCTGAAGGGACCTGGAGCTACCAGGTGTCCATGGGAAGATGGATTTATCATGAGTGACCTTCGCCACACCGAACGAGGATTTTTGTGGTCACCTTGCAGCAGATTGCAGTTTAAACATTTCCTCAAGTGAGTTAGTCTTTCTTGACGGTCAAGTTTAAACATTTCCTCAAGTGAGTTAGTCTTTCTTGACGGTCAAGTTTAAACATTTCCTCAAGTGAGTTAGTCTTTCTTGACGGTCAAGTTTAAACATTTCCTCAAGTGAGTTAGTCTTTCTTGACGGTCAAGTTTAAACATTTCCTCAAGTGAGTTAGTCTTTCTTGACGGTCAAGTTTAAACATTTCTTCAAGTGAGTTAGTCTTTCTTGACGGTCAAGTTTAAACATTTCCTCAAGTGAGTTAGTCTTTCTTGACGGTCAAGTTTAAAGAATTCCTCAAGTGAGTTAGGCCTTCTTAAAGGCTGAATTTTAAACAATTCCCCCAGTGAGGTAGTCCTTCTTGAAGGTCAAGTTTAAACATTTCCTCAAGTGAGTTAGTCTTTTTTGAAGGCTGATTTTGAACATTTCCTCAAGTGAGTTAGTCTTTCTTGAAGGCTGAGCCGATATCATGAAAATTGAAAGTTGTTCCATTGAAGCAATTAATTATCACATACCAACTACGTTTCATTTCACTCATGAAATAGTTTCATTTTCAAGATGGTTTAAACTGTTAACTTACAACTTAATGATTATTCATGAAGCTTCAACCTGTTGCCTAACAATTTAACATTCATGATTCCTAAAGAAGGTTAAACTTATAATTTACAATTAATGTTATAATGCCACATTCATTTTCAACATTTTGACCTACAATTTAACAGTGATATACCCCATAAATATTCATCGTCTTAATCCATAAGTTAACAAAGATATTTTTCTATAAATATACAGTTGTTGCCCCACTCAACAGCGATAATTCCCCATAAATGTTCAATTTGTTGTGCTACAACTTAATAAAGATACTTCCTCGAGAAAGTTTAACTATTGGTGAAGAAAGCATACTAATAAAATAATATTTTCACTACCAAGTGCATCATCGGACTATCCCACGTGTCTAAAAAATGACAGTAAAGAAGAATTTAAGAAGCTTATGATTTGTGAGACCAGTAATGATAATTATTGTAATCTTACAGTTAAGAACAAATAATATAACAATTTGTTAGTACCGTGTTTAAAGTGTACTTTTCATGTTTAACACCGAACTGAAATTTACTATGTGATGACATCTTTCTTTTTCATGTTAACAATGATATTTCTAATGTTCTTGCTACCTCTGTATCCGAAACATAACTTTCCAATGATATCTATATTTTTTATTAACCCTTGATTTTACTATTTGTGTTAACACCTAAATTTGAAATGTAACTATTTAATGACGGTTTTTTTGTTCATGTTAGTTCCAAAACTCGATACATAACGGCTTAATGACACTTTCTTTCAGTGGCGAAACTGCTTCGTGTGTCTACAATTTCCCTAAAGAAAAGGAACTTCTGCCTCGTGTTCTACCAGGAACTCTGCTCTCCTTAGATGAACAGTGCAAGTTAGACAAAGGGACAGTGGCTTGTTTTGTAAGTTTGGTAAATTACAACGCGTTATTTTACGTGCGAGTGTGTATCAAAGATCGAATTTGTATTATTTTTCTTCTTCTTGAAGTAAAATATGCAGAGTCAATATTATCTTGTGAGATGCTACCTGAAAATGTATATTAAAAACAACGTTATTAGTGTACAATAACGTTCTTAATATTTATATGCACTATGCCTAAGTATTTTAACCACAATATTCAACCAAGAGAACAATTATTTTTGTCTTAACCTTTAAATTGATAAAAAAAAAATTGATATCGTCTGAAAGTGGTCGGTCTTTTCACACTCTCTGACTTAGCTAAGAATGGTCAGTAGATTGAAGTTTTTCTAATGAGGTAAGAGTGATCGACGTTTCCATCCTTCTGATTGAGTTAAATGTGGTCGGTGTTTTCTAATTTTTGAATGAGTTATGAATGGTCAATAGATTCAAGCTTTTTTATTGAAGTACGAGTGGTCAATGGATTCCTGTCTGAGCTATGAGTACTCAATATTCGTCAGTTTTATGACTGAGTTAGGAATGGCTGATGTTTTCTAGCTTATTTGCTTTTGTTTGGTGTTTTAAAGAGCTAAGAGCTGTTAATAGTTTTCTAGCTCAACAGAAAATGAATGATATTTTCCAGTTTTCATCATTCAGATGACAACTGTAAATACTTCCCATTGCTCTTAAGCTAAATTCGTCTGTTGAATTTACGTTTTTCAGACTGAACTATTTATCATTTTTATTTATAATAAGGACCGTCAGCTCCTGTAAGACAACAATATCCAGTCTAGGATTATTTAATTATTGTAATATCTGGTTTCATATATTGAAAAACACACTGAAAATACATTGCTCAACTTTCTTGCATGCTTTTAATCTGTAATCACCAACTGTTTTGATGTGGATTCGATAAACTAGTGCATAGGTGAGGATAGTGAAAAGTTGAGAAAATTATTTGTTCAATTAATAAAACAATCATTTCACTACCAAATGTATATCTTCGGACTACATGTCTAAAAAATTACACTAAAGAAACATCTAAGATGCTTATAATTTACAAGATCAGTAACAAATGAAAATCTTAATTGAATCTTAATAAATAGACATGCTTATTGAAATATTTCCAGAAAGATGCTCGAGTGTGTTCCCAGCTGTTTTGTGTAGATAAACATTCCGGTTATTGTGTCTCCTTCCGTCCTGCAGCTGAAGGGTCTTCGTGTGGGGATGGTCAGGTATGTGGTGAGTTAGATATTTTATGAAGACGAGAGTTCTAGTTCTGCAGCCGAAGGATCTCCACATGGCGATGAATTAGATGACCTGTGTTTACAAACACATTAGTTGCTGCAGCTGTGGGGTATCCGTGTGTGGATGGTCAGGTATGTGGTGAGTTAGATATTTTATGAAGACAATAGTTCTAGTTCTGCAGCCGAAGAATCTCCACATGGTGATGAGTTAGATGACCTGTGTTTACAAACTCACTAGTTGCTGCAGCTTTAGGGTATCCGTTTGTGGATGATCAGGTATGTGGTGAGTTAAACATTTTATGAAGACAATAATTCTAGTTCTGCAGCTGAAGGATCTCCATATGGGTGTTATCAGCGATGTGATGAGTTATGTAAATGAAAGATGTATTTACACTGAATTTTAAATAACAAGTTAAGTAAATTTACGTTAGACCAAAGTGATATTAGCTAATAAGTCGCATACGTGTTGAACAGCTTTAACTATTTTATAATATAATCAAGAGACTGGGAGGCAGTGTTCTGTTTCCCAAGTTTATAAATTTGAGGAGGTTTTTTATAAGTTATGAATTTCGTTAATGTCATTTAAAATAAAATTTTCCCGTTTCCCTCAGGTTTGTCAGAGTGGTCACTGTGTACTCGAATCTGACAACATCATCCCGGACTTTTCTCAAGTGAGTCGCTTAAGTCACCCACTGCCCAGAGGCTTCACAAATGGTACTGGTTTATCGAATTCCAGACAGGAACAGACTGAAGAAATCACTGAAGAAAACCGATATGGAGAAGACCATTCAAGATTTAAGAGAAACACTGACTTTAGAAAAACTGTAACGAATTTTCCAGGATTATCCTGATGACCATCTTATTATTCAAGCAAAATCGACCTTACTTCAGAATATTTATGTCACGAACATATATTGCTAATTTGTTTTATAACTTTTATGCTTCCTAAAGTGTCATTCAAAGTAGAAGGGTTTTCTCAGAAAAAAATTCATTTGAAACCTCTTAGTGTCTATATTCTGTTTTACCAAAAATTTTTGGATATAACTATTTAATTGAATTAAAAATTATTGCATTTATAAACTCTGGGAACATTAATTACTGATTCTAAAAGATTCGGAAGAGTACTTTTAGAAAATTCTTTCAGGCTGACGAATTACATTACAGTTACACTAACACCCTCACAGTTAGAATTATAACATTTAATTAATAAGGGTTTTCGTCCTTTTTATTCTTTAGACGATGGAAGAAGCTTCTAACAAAAGACAAGATTATTTAAAACAAATATCGATGCTAAAATTTTAAAATAAATACTAACTAAATTTAAAATGAAATATCTCCAACATGAAACTAGTATCAGACTAAATGAGACATAACATAAAAATATGCTAGTGTGTTAGTATGAATACCTCCTTAATATAACCAATGTATGTATATGTATATATATATAATTATAAATTAAAGAATAAAACATATGTAGAGAGAGAGAGATAATGAGATAGAGGTCAAGAGAGAGAGAAACTACAAGTTTCAGACAGTTCAAACGAAAGATGAAGTTTTCTGTACTCTATAAACTCCGAATGAACACATATGAACAATAAACATCTAAATAAAACTACATATGAAACCCAGCTTATGTCAGTTACTTTTATCTAACACTACACAAATGTACAAGAACTCAAACACACAAGTGAATTACACACACATATACAGGAAAAACACTAACACACAAGTTCACTACACAAATGTACAAAACATTAAAACACAAGTGAGTTACACATATGTACAAAAAACTAATACAAGGTATGTGAATCACATACTTGTACAGAAAAAACAATAACACACAAGTGCACTACACATTAACATCCTTACTGTAACGAAAAAACAATAACACACAAGTGCGCTACACAAATGTACAGAAACACTAACATACAAGCGCACTACACATATGTACAGAAATACTAACATACAAGTGCACTACAGACATTTACAGAAACACTAACATATAAGTAAATTACATGCACAAAAACAACACTAATGCACAAGTGCACTACACACATGTACAGAAACATTAACACACAAGTGCACTACAAACATGTACAGAGAAATCAACATACAAGTAAATTACACACATGTACAGAAACACTAATACACAACTGCACTACACACATGTTCAGAAACACTAACTCACAGGTGCACTACACATATGTAAAGAAACACTAATACACAACTGAACTACAAACATGTATAGAAACACTAACACATAAGTAAATTACATATTTGTACAAAAACACATTAACATACAAGCGCACAACAAACATATATTAACACATAAGTGAATTGCGTACTTGTACAGAAGCACTAACTCACAGGTGCACTACTCACATGAACAAAAACTCTAACACACAACTACAGAAACACTAACATACAGGTGCACTACATATATGTACAGAAACATTAACACACAGGTGCGCTACACACATGTACAGAAATTTTAACAAAAGTGAATTACACACAGGTACAGAAAAAATACTAACACAGAAGTGCACTACACATATGTAGAGAAACACTAATACTCAAGTGCGCTACACACATCTACAGAAAAACTAACACACAAAGTGTGCTACTTACATGTACAGAGAAATCAACATACAAGTGAATTACACACATGTACAGAAACATTAACAAACAGGTGCACCACACACATGTACAGAAACACTAATACACAAGTGCGCTACACACATCTACAGAGAAATCAACATACAAGTAAATTACACACATGTACAGAAACACTAATACACAAGTGCACTACACGCATGTACAGAAACACTAATACACAAGTACACTACACACATGTTCAGAAACATTAACACACAGGTGCACTACACACATGTACGGAAAAAACACCAAAACAGAGCTGCACTACATACACGTACAGAAACATTGACACACAAGTGCACCACACGTACGTATAGACACATTAACACATAAGTACACTCCTTATATGTTCATAAACTCTAACGTACTCTAGAGTTCCTTTATATGAATTCATTTTTTACTTTAACGGCTTTGTCTTAAAATACTTTTTGATTATGTACATCTATGAAGAAGACACTTGTGTGAATTGTATATGAAAGCCTGACTGTGGTTTTCAAAGTTTTGACCAAGAAAAAAATACAAAATAAAAGTTGTAGATCTAAGTCCGTGTCTCCAACTTACAAATTAGTATGTACACTTTTCGTACTTTGAACTTACAGAAGGCTTATACATAGTCTTGTCGAAAATCTATTAACAAGTAATTTATGTTGAAGAAAACTATTGAATGTAAGGACATTTAGTAAATTTGCTGTTTTGTTGACACAATCACTTGTGTTAACAGATCAGGTAAAGGGTCAGTTGCCTTAGTAAATATTCTCATAGAAAGTATGTGGTAACCTCATTATACACCTTAATAGAACGAGAGAAGCGTCAATAACCTCGTTAAATACCTTGACGTAAAATATTAAACTGTCAATAATCTTATGAAATATTCTTATAGAAGGAACGTCAGTAACCTTATAAATTATTCTGATATATATATATATCAACACATTAAACACAGCAGTCATCATCTTGTTTAGTATTTAGAAACTTCTCTACTAGACTGTAGTTAATTTAATATATACTTTTTCGATGCTTCACCGCATTCAGAATATCTAGCATTTTATTCACAACATCAAGATTGACAAATTTGTGCCTAAATTTTTTTGAATTGATGAGAAAAATACTAATTTATCATTTAGAGAAGAAAATGTCTGAAATCTAAAATTAAAAGTTGGACACATCTTTATTTAATTCTCAGAAAAACCTAGTTAAAGATAGTTATATAACATAAAAACATTTTTAGGACATTGTCACTCCTTACTTGAACTGTGTGTCCAAGATATTCTCAAATACGTACTTTTAGTTTCTAAAAATTGAAAAGTGTATAATTTAATATCTAAAGAAGGATCATATTTTAATTGAGGATCCGCACAATGAAAATTTTATAATTTAAAATCCGTTGACTAGAAAATGATGTTTCTTCATTACAGAAAACAGAAATATCATAATATTGGTTAATGCAAGCTTTACTGTTTAAAAGCGCGTTTCTTTATTGGCTAAGTGGACAGGTAGGTGCATAGATATCTAAATCATTATTGTAAAAAATTCTGTGTTTATGTGTGTTTCTGATTATATCTCGTGATCCGCCAAATCGATTGTCACCAAATGTGGCATATACCCCCGAGAGTGACATAGGTGGGTTGGCATTTGGATCTACCTCTATTGAAAGAGTAATTCAACTAGTATGCATATATATATAAAGAGAGAGAGAGAGACCAAAGCTTTAAAATCCTCTTCTATATCATCCCATGGTTTTCTCTTCATGTGTGTACGTAATCTTTCTCACATGCATTGTATGTTTCAGCTACTGGATTTGACTATCGTTCAACAGTATATAATTTCTACTGAAATCTTACCACAACTTACACTAGCCAAAATGTTTGAATCAAGTGCATATTGATTTACTATCTCTGTTTTAAGTATGTTTTATTTAGTTTTCCATACGTATGTATAATCTCAAAAATATTAGAAAAGTCAATTTATATTAGAAGTTGGGATTTTGTTAATATATTTTATTCATTGTCTGAATATCTGTGAGGATTTTGTAAGTGAAAATCTATGCATGAAGCTATTCGAGTTTTCTTTTAAGTACGGAAAGTCTTAAAACTAAACTGTATATTTTTCCTATGGTGTTCTCTTTTCTATAAATATATTTATATATATATATAATACGAAATGCTATCCTCACATTTCGTTTCCCCTAATTATGTATATCAACTTTGTTTGTGTTGTACCTATACTAAATTTAGTTTTATTCTAGATAATACCATATAATTCAAATAATTATTAATGTTTCTAGAAAAAGTAGACACAGAAAAGTAAAAAAAAACAAATAAATAAATAAAGAGAACGCTTATACAAGTGTATCCCCTTTAACAGGAGAGAAGAATTATTAATTAAAATAAAAGAAACATCTATATAAATAAGAAATGACGGCATGTTATATATTAGATACTACTAACTGACAATAGTGTCATAATTCTATAAATTAAATATGAAAAGAACCAAGTAAATAATACATCTAATAAATGATATCTGAAACATAACTTTTTTAATGAGTTCATTTCTCTCACATTATTAGGTATAGCATTCCAAGTTTGTACCTCTACACAAGTTACTGAACAGTGACCTATTAATTTTTTGAAAAGAGGTATATGTAAATCACCATTAATTCTTGTATCATGACTATGATTGTTCTTGTTAGTGTTAAAAAACTGCTAAAGACTAGATATGTTAATAAATTTTTTATCGTAAACATAAAACTACCTACTAATTATTAATTTATCTAATAAATATTTAATATTTTTATGAAATAGTTGATACAAATAATCTCGATAGTTTAAACACAAAATTACTCTCACAAGTCTTTTTTGAAAAAGCAACAACAGATTTATATTATGTTTTGACGAACCTCCCCAAAAAGTATTTCCATATATTAAACGTGGATAAATAAAACTATAATATAAAGTTACCAAACAATTCCTATTAACTAGACTCTTTACGTTATTTACTATACCTAACTTTCTTGCAAAAAAATTTCAAATTGTTATGTGCTTTGATCAGTTTAATCTATCATCAACTGTAATACCCAAAAACTTTGCTGATGACTATATTTCAAGCACTACTCCATTCATGTATTTACCTCCTTACTATTAGACTTTTTATTGTGAAAAAGTATAAATTTAGTTTTTTTCAAGATTTGCAAATAAATAATTATCGCTAAGCTGATTATTTAACCAATCTAGTGACAAATTAACTATTTCATCTAAATGTCTTAAGTTCTTATTATGAGTTGAAATTCATTAATTCTTCAAATATATTTGTTATCAATATTAACTATTAAACTTTTGCTTTATAAATAGCTCTAAACCCAATAATATATTTTACTTCATATTCCCATATTGTGTATTCCAACAACACTGCTTTGACTGATTTATAAAATAAAAGGCATTTGACAGATCCAACAACACTGCTTTGACAACTTCATTCTTCTCCATAATATCAAGACTAATTTTTTAAATAAAACTCGACTAGCTTTTCGCGACCAGGAACTCAGGCCACTGATTGCAACGTTTTATAACCATAGGAGTCTTGTAGTCTCGGTAAAAACCGAACTTAGAAAACACGCTGCTATACCCTTTTACTTTAATCATTTTCAAATGACTTAGGATATTTTAGTCCCCCAGTTCTTTAGAGACTTTCCAGAAGCTGGTTGCTTTCTTACGCTCATTAACTTCAGGTTATGGCTCAGAAACATTATAATACATCCAAAGAATATTACCCAACACCTTACTTCTTAACAATGTATACATTGCGAAAACTTATCATATGTTTACTAAATAGTTTTTATTGTTTGCTTATTTTTGTAGCACAGTACATGGATTTTACAAGAATTCGGTAAAGAAACTGAAGTAAAAGTAAAACAGACATAATAATAACGTGATGACTAAATTATATTTATATGAGCTCCATATAGTTGCTTGTGGTATTTTGTGGTAAATTATTAGCATTTTCAAAGACTAAATTTACCATCCATCGATAGATGGCAGGACAAAGCAAACATGTTTTAGTAATCTATCAGAAAGCACGTGTTTTAAGATCAAAGTAATAAATACAAGGTAATTAAAAATTTTTAATTTAAAAAGGGGGACTAGGGATCGTAAAAAGTACAGAAGCAAGTTAATCAAACTGCCAATATTATATTTTCAATCCTACAACTAGAGACTCTAAAAAAGTAAACAAACTAGGCTGCAAATAGTGTCTACATTATTTTCTCAAGCTACAAATCCCATTTTGACTCAATGTCTACAATACTTATCAATTTTAGTGGAATCCCAGATAGCCCATTTTGTAGCTTTGTGCTTAACTTCAAACAAACAAATGTTTATTGTTGCAATGGCTGTTTTCCCACCCAACCATTATTTACTGAGCCAGACGATTTTGTGCCTGAAATTTCGTGTAAACACGCGTTTAACAAGCGAAGTACGAAAACTAGTAGAATAAACCACCACTCACAAGAGTAGAGAAATCTACTATGGTAATCGTCTACTATTAGAAAACTAATTGAAATAGTAGCAGAGAACCACGTAGAGACAAAGTACAACAGCGAACTCAGGAAATAATGAAGAACAGTAAACTCGAAAAATCATGAAGCTCAGCGTCACAGTTCCAAGTTAATGAGCTATAAGTTGCACAAGTCATTTTTCAATTAATGTGCATTAGCAAAACACCAGCTTTTTTCAATGGCAGAAAGTAAAGGACTTTGAGAAATTCTTCATGGCAAAAAAACGAAGATGCTTATATTAATTTTAAAACTACCCTATGACGTACTCAATACTGCATTCATTACTATTGTCCAGATCTCAATAAGATATTCGTAGCCGTTTTTTTCTGTAGCGGTTTTTAAAACTATAATCACTAATAATAAAGCTGGACACATTGTTATTAATATAGACATTGATTAAACTAAAATAAACGAGCATTTCCGACAAGTATAGCGGCTTAAATGGCTTCGAAGACCTTATGTAGGTAGTGAAGAAGAATTTGGAAACTTTTAGAGGGTGGAAATCCTGACTTTCAAGTATTAACTTAAAAATAGCCATATATCCTTCGCAGGAGTTTGTTTAGTAGCTGTGCACAGATTTTGGTGCAGTTACTAAAGGCGTTTTGCTGTAGGCTTCCGTGCTTGAATAGCTATGAAGAGAAACGTGGCCAGCAGCGATGAAAAGACTGATAAAATCTTTCCTTCTCTTCCAAGAACCAAAATAAAAATAGTCCTATGAACTGCGCAGGAGTTTGTTTTAATAGGTTTATTCAGGTTAGAATAAAATATTCATAGCCCATTTTTTTTATAGGCTTGTGGTTTGGTTTATTATGAATTTCGCGCAAAGCTACACAAGGGTTATCTGCGCTAGACATCCCTAATTTAGCAGTGTAAGACTATAGGGAAGGCAGCTAGTCACCACCTCCACCACCAACTCTTGTGCTACTCTTTTACCAACGAATACTGGGATTGACTGAATCGTTGTAATGCCCCCACAGCTGAAAGGGCGAGCATGTTCAGTGTGATGGTGTAGGATTGTGAAACAACAACAATAATAACGATAATATGAAAAACAAATGGATGAATTTTGAATCTTGTCTAACAAGCGGAAAATCAACTTTTTTTGCTATTATCAATATTTTAGTAGCCTTAGCCATTGAGATAGAAGGTCTTGAGTGTTGGTTTAAGAACAAGTCTGCTTTTTAAGATGGTTTTGTCCGTATATTCTATTACAATTTTTGTGAATTTCCTATGAACCACCACGATAGCGATTCATGATTATGTACTTTTCATGAATACGATGTTTTTACTCTTACACAACACCAATAGACGACAGCTACTGAGCACTTAGATTGAAATCAATATAGTATAGATAATAGTATGTATACATTCTGTGGTCTTATTTCGTTAATTCTTGTAAAAATACGAGATTATCATCAATCGCACTTGATGCTATAGTCTATAGTTGATTTTGAATGATAAAAATTGTCATAACTCTATTATGTGATAAGCAAAAGCGTGATGTAACTTGAATTTACAAAAACAAAATCAAATCCTGATGAAGGACATTCGGTCAAAATGTTGACAACTTCTTTTTCTATCTCTCTTTTATGTATTATAACAACTCTGTAGATTAATTTCCCCTAAAAAGGCCGAAGGCCGCCTGGAGTGGTCACCTGTTTAAATCAATCACACCACTATACAGTAGTGTGTTATCTGCCAGTCAGTCAGTAGACACTAAAATAACGTCACATAAGGGACCCTTAACATTGCAATTTGTACTGTTGTGACGTCAATAAAACGTGCGCATGCCATGAATCACTAGATTAATTATGAACTTTGTAAGCTACAATACAGCATGATATATGAACTACAAAAGCAAGAAAGAAAAATATTTGTTACTCTTAATTTTGGTTTATTGACTTTTGAAACAGAACAATTTCGGGTATCCAGGGGAAGTACGTTTAGTATATTTTCCTTTATTTCTTATCGCTTCTACTGTATACAGAAAATAAGATTTTTCAACTACATCATAAATGTTACACCAGTTTTCAAGTTTGTTTGTTTTTAATCACAAAGCTACACCAAGGACATCGAAATCGGATTTTTAACGTTATAAGCTGTCGGAGCCACCAGATGATACCAGGTTTGTGTTGTGTAAACATGTCTAAAATCGAGGAGGTTTTAAAAGAGTGGCTTATAGAAATCTGGGCTTTAGAGATCTGGAAACAAGTTATGATAACTTTAATATTCCTCAGGTGTATCATGTTTAATGTGAGGTTCAATACATAAACATCAATTAATAGTTATTAACTTACATCATTCCTTCTCTTGTAAATTAAGCAACAAAGCGTATGCTTTGGCTAGCTGAAAACTTCCGTTTGTCCACCTACAGTGCTAGGGAAATATTCCTTCCAGTAAGTAGTATTATGTATGATAAAATGCCTTAGAAGAAATTTATTTCTTCAGCCATCTGCGAAACTAGACAACCTCAAGTGCGCTTTTAGATTAAGGGATTGTTTGTTTGTTTGTTTTTTAATTTCGCGCAAAGCTACACTAGGGCTATCTGCGCTAGCCGTCCCTAATTTAGCAGTGTAAGACTAGAGGGAAGGCAGCTAGTCATCACCACCCACCGCCAACTCTTGGGCTACTCTTTTACCAACGAATAGTGGGATTGACCGTAACATTATAACGCCCCCACGGCTGAAAGGGCGAGCATGTTTGGTGTGACAGGGATTCGAACCCGCGGCCCTCAGACTGCGATAGATTAAAGGAAGACATATTGATATAAACAACCTAATTTGTAAAGAAGAAAATCTAAAGGTAAAATATGTTTTTCAAGATTATTGGCAATTCACAAAGGATGTAGTTCGTTGGACATGTCTTACTGCATATCGTCTCCTGCTGTAATCTCACACCAAATTGTAAGAAACAATGTGATAAACACTCAAACATATTTAGATTTTTCCTGATATCAGTTGGATTGTTATTGGTAATATGTAATTTTGATCTAATTTACATTTTTGTTTGCTGATAACAATGATGATTACATTTTGGGACTGTACGGATGATTATGTGTAAATAACATTGGGTTTTGACTTCTTTTATTCCCGATAAATGAAAAACGTTAAATGCTATATAGATAAAAAACAACAACTATGTAACACAGACACGACTTTTATGCCAAGTTTTATTCTCTGAGGAAATGTTTTGTTGAAATGGGAAAGAGCTGAATGACTTAAAAAAATGAAAATTTTTTCTTGACTGGTCAAGCGTATCACAGCAGTAACTCGATCCTGACTTGTTGACAACAAAGACGCTAATGCTCCGTTATCCAACACAAGGCTTGCCCAGCTACCCGGGAACGTATCTAGTTACATACAGACAAATACCCCGTTTTTCTAACACGTTGGTGCTGAGTATATACATGTCGATCAGTAACTGTTTTTAATGTTTTTCTTGTCCACTTGCAAGTTTCGATATTTGATCCATTTGTAATTCAACCCTTATATTTCTGTTGTTCTCTTGCACACTACGTACAAATTAAAAACAAAAATCTGAGAACCATTACTTTCACAGGAAAGAAAAGATAGACACAGTTGTCTTTTTTTTTCTACAAATAAGAAAATTGATTGTTGAAATGAATATTTTTACACATATTCTTTAGAATCAATTTCTGCAACGAACAGCTAGAACCAACGTAAAAACCATAACGTTTTAAATTTGCTAATTCTGGTGTTTATTATATTTCCCAACAGATATACAAAACAAAACTTGAAATGTGTTTTCAATACAAATTCAAAACCAAATTATTGAGTCGCACTCTAGAATGTAAAATAACTCCACAATCTCACAGTTTTATCAAAGGTGCACTAAATCGGAACACTTTGACAAAATCTTGTACGATTTTCGTTTTAAATTATTAAATATCGGATTATTTTACTTTTACAAAAACATTGATAAATTAAATAACTTAGCAATTTCGTCTTCTCAAAGTATTTCAAGTTTTAATGTACTTGAAACTGTTGTGGGAAATATACTTAAAGATAAGATGGAAGACAGTCAAAGTTAGACGTAAAAATGTTTTTAAAACAAAGGTGACGCTTTTTTGTCTTTTCTTTTTTCATTACTTAAGATCATATATGTAGTTTAATGTATTGTAATTTGTGCTACAAAGTTGATCTATAAAAAAATCGGCGAAACTTGAATGAAACTTAAAGTTTATATTCGAGCAATTATTTTTTTGTTTATTTTATTTTCATAACTAGGGTTCTATTTCGGAGGAATGCCTAAGAAACAACAGAACTACACTATCAGAGATTGAAGTTCTAAGCATAATTTTGGTATAAAGTTTTCTGGGAAAAATTATTTGTCCAGGTAACGAAGAGAGTTTACATCTACTAAACTGAGAATCTTTGCTGAGTTATTATAGAGTTCACCAGGTGTAGTTTCTAAACACATTAGTAAGTGAGAAACGTCGGAACTGGTGAGTGCTGAGGGTACTGCAGCACCCCCACTTTTACATATTTGACTTATATAGCAACTGTAAATTATATTAATTTTCTAAGAGGCATGCTCCCAGACCCTCTAGATTGAGTTGCCTTTCGCAGCTCCTTTCAATCTTTCATTATAAAATTTGCATGTCAAGCCAAGCACCCACTTTGCAACTCCTTCCTACATCACTTAAAGTGGTTAGCAATTACTTTCTCTCTATTGTATTTTGTACTCATGATAAAATAATAGCACCCCATACTGGATTACACAGCCCACCTCATGTCCTGCTGGAGATAATAGCACATACTGGATTACACAGCCCACCTCATGTCCTGCTGGAGATAATAGCACATACTGGATTACACAGCCCACCTCATGTCCTGCTGGAGATAATAGCACATACTGGATTACACTGCCACGTAATGTCCTCGTAAAATTTGTCATTTCGAGGAGATTGCCTCCAATCAGAGTTAGAAAATGATAGGGAATGGAAGATTGTGTGTTTTAACGTGTGGATATATTCTGTGTGCATGTGTTATATCTAGATACACACCTTTATGTGTTTCGGTTGGGAAAGAAGGTTTTAGACCGTGAGACTTATCAGCAAGGTGTATAACACTCAGTTAAGGAATCTTTATGCTGCGGTTGTATAAATTGTAAGCAAAAACTACATTAAACATACACATGAGAGAGTATGATTAAGATTGAATTTACATTCATGTCTACGATTCAAAAGGTCACATTCTTTGAAAAGATTACTGCTTTTGTAAATGAGGGTAAGGATATATATTTGATGTATCTAGATTTTCAGAAAGTATTTTTACAACGTGTCACCAAAAGGTTTGTAAAAAAAATTATCTCTATAGGTGTGGGAGATAATTTAGCTAATTGGATAGGAAAGTGCCTGGATGGAAGAAAGCAGAGGGTTGTTATAAATGGAGTTCAGTCAAACCGAATTATTGTCACAAGTTTTAGAACCTTTGCTCTTTTTGATTTACATCAATGACGCATGAAGGAATGATCAAAAAATTACTTAAATTTGCTGATGACATTAAGGCCTTGGAAATTGCTGCTTCATAAAAGGATTTAGATCATTTAGTGAGTTGGGCAAATAAATGGCAGATGGGTTTTAATGATAATAAATGCAAGATAATGCATGTGTATTATCATAATTCGAATTATAAATATAATTTGGATGGGAATAACCTTAACAGTGTTATGAAGGAAAAGGATCTTGGTGTAGTGATTGATCAGTCTCTTAAGCCATCCAAGCAGTGTGCTGTTGCTAGTTGTAGGGCAAATAGGGGTTTAGGTTGTATCTACAGATATAATGAATACAAGTCTAAAGAGGTTATGATTTCGTTGTATATGTCACTGTTTAGGCCACATTTGGAGTATTGTATTCATTCTTGGGCTCCTTACCTTAAGAAGGACATTGAATTGTTGAAAAGGGTTCAGAGGAGTGTTACTAGAATGGTGCCTGGGATGGAGGGGGTTGTCATACGAAAGGAGATTAAGATCTTTGAAATTGTTTTCTCTTGAAAAGAGAAGAGTTAGAGGGATCTGATTGAGGCATTTAAGATTGTTTAGGGAATTGATAGTGATTATGCATCAATTTAATGGTGAGAATGGTATGACTAGGGGGACACAAATATGTATCTTCAGCTAAGACAGTTTTATTTTTCAAACAGGGTGGTTGGCCTTAGGAACGGGTTGCCTTGGGATGTTGTGGAGGCAGTTGAAGTGAGTTTAAGAGAAAGCTTGATAACTATGCGAATGATAAGACCTGTCTTTGAGGTTTTATTATTATTTATTTATCTTTATTTTACTTGTTTATTTATTATTATTATTTTAATAGTTTTAGTTTAGTTTAGAAGATGGGACAGCCTGGATGGACCAATAGGTCCCTTGTTGTTCCTAAACATTATGTTATGTTAAGATTCTAGTAATTTTAAGACTGATCAGCAGTCACCTGAAAACCTTATTTCGCATCTCATTTACTGGTTGAGTAGCAATATTACATTGGCATGACAGTATGTCTATCTTTCGTAAAATTGACGTGTATAAAGATACGAACTGATATTTCCCTTGTGTTATATTTAAGCGATTGAAAAAGAAACAAATTTTGTTTTATGCTAAAGTTGGATCTCGTGTGGTCTTGGGGCTAACATGATGGACTGTGGAATATGGGTTCGAAATTCCATGGTTCGGGTTCCGTTTCCGCAAAACAAAAATCGTTCTCCGCACTCAGGTCTGGATTCGTGGTTGCCTTACTATCTAATTATTGTAGCTCTCTAGTTAAGATGAGCGTTGTTGATTTGCTGCCTTCCATCTACACTCTCGTTTGAAAATTAAGGACGGTAGCATAAATAGCCTTTATGTAGCTTTGCGCGAATATTTG
>NW_013666660.1:5963-10469 GCF_000517525.1 Limulus polyphemus | reverse complement strand
TACAACGTTTCGACAAGGTTTTGTCATCATCAGGTACCTTGATTTTTGACATTTTACCTAATATTTTGCAACTTCTAAATTAAGATTTGAATAGTAACCTATCATGAGAGTAACTATATGGCTCTTTCTGATTAAGATAGTATAAAACCAAAACGTCTGAAGAAGACTAGACAGTGTTACTTCAAACATGAGACACACAATTCTGATAAAAGAGTTAATACACGGAATCACACACAAAAGGTGCAATGAATTTCAAACAAAAAGACCAAAAACTCGAGCGCTTTCGAATAGTTTACTATTCTTCTTCAGGATGTGTTAGAACAACATTTACAGTGTTAAACTGTACCTAAATCTCTTAGACTTAATCCATTAAAATGTCTTTATTCTCGTGGATTAAGAGATTTAGGACGAATACCTAAAGCTACAGCCGTAAGATGATTGTAGTAATATCTGAAGCCATAAAATGATTTTAGTAATACTACTTCGTTAGATGATCAAGTGTTAATACTTGAAGTTATTATAGTATTAATGTCTGAAGGGTTTAGTTGAGTACCTCGGTGGACACAGCAGACAGCTCCATGTGGCTTTGATATAAGAAAACACAAATACTCTTTAGTTGATCAAAGTATGAATTTCTGAAAATATAGGGAAATACAAAAATTAATGTCATAATTTTAATATTAATATCAGCAAGCATAAGATGTTATTATTAAATAATGGAAGTCTAGGAACAACGTTTTGGTACTATTCTATAAGAACTATTATCCATTCACTTCGCACACTACATGCCAACCTATCTCCTGTTGGCGCAGTGAAAAATATATATGCGCAGATGTTATGCGTTTTGGTAACGTACACACCGTTTGTTCATAACAGCTTTCGGTTCGACAATACTAGAGTTTTATTTTTACAGTCTCAGTGTTTACGCAGTATAATAAACAATTAACCAAGAATTGGCGTGTATCAGATCCCTCAGCGACAACTTTGTCCAATAAAGGTAAAATATGTAATGTTTATATCCCCTTAGTCGAAATTACCTTGTTTAAAAAGCCGAAAAGTGTCTGATGTTTATCTTCTAGTCATTAGTGACATTAATCAATAAATGTGAGATCCCTAATGTTTATATGACCTTTTGAATAAAGGTAATTAATATATCTAAAGTTTATCTACTCGTTACCTATGGTTACATTAATTAATAAATATAATATCTCTATTTATACGACATTAGTCAGGTTATTTATTGAATAAAGGTAATTAAGACATCTAAATTATGTACTTGTTGCCTTTGGTTACATTAATTAATAAATGTAAGATCTCTAGCTATATGACTTTAGTCAGTTGTTCATTATTCAATAAAGGCAGTTATGACATCTGATGTTAATCCACTCGTCGTTATTGGTTAATTTTTTGAATAAAACTAATATTCCAGACCTTTATATTATCATAGTAGTTATTAAGCTCAAGTAAGATAAGACCTGTGGATGTTTATATGATGTTTGTAAACGACCGCTTTGTTACATAAAGGTAAGATATTTTATATGTATGACGTGTAAGTGCTTATTTTGTTGCATAAAGGTAACATATCTGATGCTTATATTATTTGAGTAGTTGTTTTGTTGAACAATGGTAAAATATATAATGTTTATCTGATCTAAATCAATGGTTACTGTTTTAAAAACACGTAATATGTTTAATGTTTATCTGGTCCTAATCATTATTTAGTTGGCTGAATAAAGATAAAATATTTGATGTTTATCTAGTCTTATTCAAGGTTTATTTCGTTAGATAGAGGTAAGATGCCATATCTATGATGTTTATCTGATCTAAATTACTGGTTACTTTCTTGATAAAAGGTAATATGTCTAATACTTATCTGGTTCTAGTCATTATTTATTACGTTAAATAAAGATAAAATGTCAATGTTTAACTAGTCCTAGTCTCAGTGTTTATTTTGTTGAACAGAGGTAAGATCTCTCATAATTTATTTGCTTCTTATCAGCAATTTCTGTATTTACGGTACAATATC
Source organism: Limulus polyphemus (assembly GCF_000517525.1). NCBI lineage: Eukaryota > Metazoa > Arthropoda > Merostomata > Xiphosura > Limulidae > Limulus > Limulus polyphemus. Next base: position 8,443 of record NW_013666660.1, on the reverse strand, counting down.
TAATGTTTATGTCTTCCAAGTCGCGTTAACGTTGTAAATGAAAAGTCAGACAAATGAGGTTTAAAAAATGATGTTTGAAGTTTATTCTTCAATTTGCATATATGATGTTCAACAACACTTACTCAGTTGTTACACTGCCAACAAGACTGATATTCGTCAACACTTACTCACTTGTTACATTGTTACCAAGACTGATGTTTGTCAACACTTACTTCTTACATTGTTACTAAGACTGATGTTCGTCAATACTTACTCACTTGTTACATTGTTACCAAGACTGATGTTTGTCAACACTTACTTCTTACATTGTTACTAAGACTGATGTTCGTCAATACTTACTCACTTGTTACATTGTTACCAAGACTGATGTTTGTCAACACTTACTCACTTGTTACATTGTTACTAAGAATGATGTTGGTTAATACTTACTCACTTGTTACATTGTTACCAAGACTGATGTTTGTCAACACTTACTCACTTGTTACATTGTTACTAAGACTGGTGTTCGTTAATACTTACTCACTTGTTACATTGTTACCAAGACTGATATTCGTCAACATTTTATCAGTCGTTTCAGTGTCAATTAGTCTGATGTTCGTCAATACTTTGTGAGAGATCAAATTCTGTTTTTATTTGGTTATGGTTTTGTTTATCGTTTACTTAGCATTCCTTTTATCGTTTAATTTATCTATGCATGTTAGTGACATTTTAAAACGCTAACTCACCTTCTAGATAATCACGTTTATTTTCAGTAAATACGCATTTATTATGAGACTGACCCCAGTTTTCCCTAGCAGTGGCGTACATATATCATTAATGTTGCACAGAAGTATGTAAATTACGATCACATGATTTGTAATCTCGTGATCTAAAGAGTGAATAAAACCCTATATTGAGCTGTAACAAGCTAGTTCACGAGATATAGTTGTACAGTATTATTGTCGATTATTATTCAATGTTGTTATTGATATTTTAGTTTAAATACAACGGAATATTGTTATTTTGGAATTAGTTGTTTTTTGTCTGGTTCTTTTATCAAGATACCTCTATTTATTTATTGAAATACTTAGTAACCTGGATCTATATGTTGTATTGTTCATTAAGGTTAGTTTTAAGTCCTGGTCAGGCACATTTCTTTACTGTGTTTTGATACGATATCAACTTTGTATTTCAAGAGTTTGAAAGTCACACTTTGGATTTCCGTGGTTGTCAAAGTATAACATTTTTTCCAATCCTGGTTGTAGCAGCGATTTCCTTTAAACCGTTACATCTTCATCAGTCATTAGATTGTAAACTACACTGACATTCGCCAACACTTTCTCTGTCGTTACATCGTTAAATAGAAAGTAACGTGTCTAATGTTCGCCAACAGTTAGTTGTTATTTAGTTAAGCAAAAAGCAAGAAGACCTAAACCCGTCAATACTTGTTCAGTCGTTAGTTTATAAAATATATAGTAACATGCCTCATTTTCACCAAAACAAAAATTGTTAACAACATATGTGTGTGTGTTTTCTTATAGCAAAGCCACATCGGGCTATCTGCTGAGGCTGCCGAGGGGAATCGAACCCTTGATTTTAGCATTGTAAATCCGAAGACTTACCGCTGTGTCCACCGAGGGACTCACTAAATAAAAAGTAAAATATCTGATTTTCGTCAAGACATATTAAATTTTTATACATAATTAGATATGAATAAATGTGGGATTTTCCCCCCCTCAACTCAACCACTGGTAAAGTGGCAAAATTCTGATTAAAATAAAAACAAAAAAGTGTGATTCTCCACCCCCCCCCCCTCAATTCAACCAGTGGTGAAGTGGTAAGATTCTGATTAAAAATATAAATTAAAAAGTGTGGGATTTTCCCCCTCAATTCAACCAATAGTGAAGTGGCAAGATTCTGATTAAAATATAAATAAAAAATGTGTTCCCCCCTCCCAATTGAACCAGTGGTGAAGTGGCAAGATTCTGATTATTACCAGTACGTAAGAATTATGCGATTATTTTACTGGATGGGAAATTATATACTTCTTTTTTTTAACACAGTAAGACGTTTGGAGGTTTAGTGAAAGAATCTTAAACAGACAGAAAAACAATCTACATCAACAAAGACAGTTAAAGGATCGTCTAAAACGTTATTAAATATACAGATAATCTATCAGGTTAACTACACCAAATTGCAAAATGGAGAGAATATTTTGTTATTAAGAAAATATCAGTATTGTGTAAATAAAAGAAAAAGGTTATACTATTTATCTAAAAGTTTAAGTGAGAATTTTACAAGTTTAGTTTTAATTACAATTATTAATAATGCCAAATTTATATTTTAAGTTTTTCATCTTCTTATGTCAGTTATTGTTATACATAATATTAGATGTCGCTCTACAGAAATGAATGAATGATTGAATTATAGTATGCACCACAATGTAGAAGTTATTGTATTACAAAAACTAATGTTCATGTAGAAACCCCATCTTTATTATG
>NW_013666660.1:0-5586 GCF_000517525.1 Limulus polyphemus | reverse complement strand
GCTACTCTTTTACCAACGAATAGTGGGATTGACCGTCACATTATAGCGCCCCCACGGCTGAAAGGGCGAGCATGTTTGGTGGGGGACGGAGATTCGAACCAGCGACCCTCAGATTGCGAGTCGAGTGCCTTAACCACCTGGCCATGCCGGGCCATTTACATAAGTTATCTGAGATAGAAATGAAATTTATATCTGAGTATAATGGTAATATTTTGCATGTATTGATATAATCAAAATAGTCAGATTTACACTATTCGACGTTTATTTACCACAATGTGATGAAAAAAGCATATGAAAGTTTAGATTATATTGAGTGAAGTACAAAGTAATGATTTGGTGTATTCAGCTGGAGATTTTAATGTAACGTTGAATAGAGAATTAGGCCCTATACCATCAGGGAACATATGAATATGGTATAGCTGACAGATTAAATGATTTGATGAAATACCATGTACGTAAGTGAAACTGATTAAATTATAAATGTTTTCAAAAAAAAAGAAAAAAAGACAAGAGAAAAAATTAAGAATGTTAAGAGTGTGATGGGATTCTTTGAAAGGAGTGATTAAGGCACTTACTTAATTATTTCAAAGAAGAATTGAATTAAGAAAGAAGCAGAAGATTTAGCGTTTAGAAATAAAGTTATCTCAGTTATCTATTACTGATAATAGTTATTACATCTATGAGGAAACGCTGAAATAATTTCATATAAATTTAGCTGAACGCTGTGAAATATGTGAAAGAATCCAAATAATTATAGGAATTGAACCCCCCATGTTATGTTTTTCTATTAGGAACAAACAGCTAGTACACAAAAAGGCTTATAGAAACCGACCCCCCCAATGTTATGTTTTTCGATTAGGACAAACAGCTAGTACACAAAAAGCCTTATAGGAATTGCCCCCCCCCATGTTATGTTTTTCTATTAGGACAAACAGCTAGTACACAAAAAGCCGTATTAACAGATTTAATTTATAAAAATCCTTAAGTAACTCAAACCAAATGAAATAAATTCTACAATTATAGATTTTTATAAAGTGTTATTCTCAGAAGGAACTGTAAACCAAACTAACACTTGTGGCTTACCGAGATTACCAAATAGTGTGAAAGAGTCTCCGTTAACAGAAATAACTCCTGCTTGTCAGCTATTAGCAAAAACAAAAACAAAAAACAACAACAAACAAGTCTCCTGGAATTGATGGCCTAACAGTTGAGTATTTAGTAAAACTTTGGTCTAAGATCGTCAATTCTCTGCACGAGGTGTATAACGGATGTTCGGAACAAGGTGAATGTTGTAGAAGTAATAACGTTAATATCTAAAAATAAGGAAGATTTGACGGATTTAAAAACAAAACAGACGACCAGTATCACTTCTACATGGTGATTATTTTCTATAACAAACAGAATAAAATCTTTTTATGAATTCATTTATTCATGAGAGCCAGATTTACTCTATTTCAGATCGATGCGTTTATGGAAATACATGTGTTATGCGTGACATAATAAATCTTGTCAACTAGAATAACGAATGTTTGGGTAATGTAAACTTAGATCTCGAAAAAATGTCGACCTCATAAGTCATAACTATATGAGAAAGCTATTCCAAAAATTTGGTCTCATAGGGAACATTATAACGACAGTTGATGCAATGTATAAAATTATTTAAATTTATGTTTTTCTTTGGTCGATTTGATAGTTGTGAACACAAGGAAGTGTTTTTTATTTACATTAGCTATAGAACCTATTCTTTATAACTTGTTTCTGTATCTCTTCTATGTATTGTAACAACTCTGTAGATTAATATATATATATATATTTTGTCGTCGCTTTTGCTGCATATAAAAAATTTTATTTTTCAACCACATCGTAAAGTTTACACCAGTTTCCAAGTTCAGTTGTTTGTTTTTAAGCATGAAACTACACAATGAGCTATCTGTGCTGTGCTCACCACGGATACTGATACCAGATTTTTGGCGTTATAAGCCATTGGGGGATTTAAAAAAGAAAATAAGTTCTTTAAAAACAACATCGAATTTTGGTAATCACCAAAGACTTATTCTATCTTCTTATGTTAATGACATAAATATTTAAATTAGACAGAAAACAAAATTTGATGTTATTGGAAATATAATAAAGGAATTTGAAATAGTTTCTGGATCAAAGAATCGAAATCTTCTGGTTTACGATCTGGTGCTTTGAAAATACGCGTAGAAAATAAATTCAGCTATACATGGTCGAATCACGGAATAAACGTATTTGGGAAATTCTTCAGTCAAAGGAATTGAAATGAGCTGAAAGAAAAATGGTGTAAATTTATTACAGTTTGAAAACGTTTTCAACCTTTAAAAGGTAAAGTATTGATTAGTGAATGATGAACCGACTAGTGACTGTAATTACACTACAATTTAAATACATTGTTAATCCCGATAGATTAACTCGCAGCAATTATAATAACGAAAAAGGCAATATATCTGATTTAAAACTATTAGTAACAAAACAGTAAACAAAACATTGTGCTGTAATTTGATTTAAAAAAACCCAAAGTTATCACTTATTTTGAATATATATCGTCCAAATTCCTAAAATACTGGTGATCCGGGTAAACATAAGAGACTTATGAAGATTGAACTAGTTTACCAGTTATGATTAAAGAGAATAAATACGATTGATAATGAATTGTGTCCGTATTGCAACACAATGATAGGTAATAAGTAACATATGTCATTTACTTGGGTTGTAAATGAATTTTTAAGCCGTGTTTAACTATATTAGGAGGACTATGTGTTTATACTCGCATGGAAAAGATGATTTTCAAATTAACTGAGATATGTAATTTATTACTATCTTAAGCAAAAGTATAATTTACATGTAGCTGTGTGAGACACAAAAAACAACGTATTTAGTTGTGTGAGACACAAAAAACAACGTATTTAGTTGTGTGAGACACAAAAACAACGTATTTAGTTGTTTGAGACACAAAAAACAACGTATTTAGTTGTGTGAGACACAAAAACAACGTATTTAGTTGTGTGAGACACAAAAACAACGTATTTAGTTGTGTGAGACACAAAAACAACGTATTTAGTTGTGTGAGACACAAAAAACAACGTATTTAGTTGTGTGAGATACAAAAAACAACGCATTTAGTTGTGTGAGATACAAATAAACAACGTATTTAGTTGTGTGAGACACATAAAAACAACGCATTTAGTTGTGTGAGACACAAAAAACAACGCATTTAGTTGTGTGAGACACAAAAAACAACGCATTTAGTTGTGTGACACAAAAACAACGCATTTAGTTGTGTGAGACACAAAAAACAACGCATTTAGTTGTGTGAGACACAAAAAAATAACAAATTCCACAGCTTCAAATTCTTAAAAAAGTGAATGATATATAATTTCATTAACAGGTTGAAATTATTGATTATATCAAAATACATGTGGGCAAAACAAAATGGTGAATTAGAATTACTAAAAGAAAATTAATGTGTTGATGGTTTATTAAAGAAAAAAAATACTGTGAAAATACCACATTCAAAATAATTTTATTTTATTTATTTTCTCTTATTGTGTAATGCGTCATATCATGTATTTGATAGATAGTACGATTGTTTCAACAAAAGTATCTAACATCATACATCCAACATTATATAGCTACTATTTGGATGTTGGTGATTATGGACATAAGAAATCGTTATTTTAATATATCACTCATTTTAAACATATATAACATTACTTACAGAGATTATGCATATATATATATAAGTATAATGGTTATGTATTATAGCGTAATGGATGAATACGCTTTTCTCTTATTGCAACAACTGTTTGTTTGATGCCAAACCTCTTAAAAACTGTTTGGCAATTTTAATAAAAAATAACTGTCTACATAAACATTCAAAATTTGGGCTTTTGTCTGTTAGAGAAAACCTGTCCTACGCTAACTGCGTGTCGCTCCTGACACCGCTGTTTTCCGCCATCCTAATGAAACGGAGAGAAAAGGACAAAAGAGATTTGGTAACTTCTGAGTGGCACGTGCGGTTCGGCGATGACATACGAACGTGACTGCATGTGGCTTTTGCTGTTTCTGACACCGTCTCATGATGTGGTGGTACAGAGACTTTAGCCTGTCTACGGACGAGTTTCGTAGTGATCTGACGAGCATAGCAGCTACGTATTGCAGATAACTTTTCTCTGACATCACACGTTTGCTGACAGTAAAACGCAGCTTCTGTCTTGGCACAAGAGAATGCAAGTTGTGATTTAACGCAGTCAGTTAGGTTTTCATTAACAAGAATGCAGGTTCATACTTTGATTAGAAGGCAGCAAGTAATTTCACTAGTAATAGAACTAGGCTTTGATTTAGCTCAAGAAAAGTCAAGAGAACGCAGTATGTTACTTAAGGTTTTCATTAACAAGAATGCAGGTTCATACTTTGATTAGAAGGCAGCAAGTAATTTCACTAGTAATAGAACTAGGCTTTGATTTAGCTCAAGAAAAGTCAAGAGAACGCAGTATGTTACTTAAAACACGATAACGCAGTCAAGTAACTTAGCGCAAGAAGTTGCAGCCAGTAACAAAAAACGAGAGAATGTACAGCTATAAGCTTAACAAAGGAGAACGCAGCCATTAACTAAAAACAAGAGAACGTAGAATCAGTAACAAAAACAGTAAGTAATTGTACACAAGAGGACGCATCAAGCAACTTAACACAATATAACGCAGCCAAGAAGTTTAGTGCAAGAGATTAAATCCAGTAACATAACACAAGGGAACTCAGCCAAACAACATAACACAAGAGATCGCAACTAGTAACTTAGCACAAAAAACAGCAGCTAGTAACGTAACAAAAAAACGCAGTCAATTTACCACAAAAGTATGCAGCCAACAGCTTTATAAAAGAGATCACAGCCAGTAACTTAGAAAAAGAGATGGCAGTTAGTAATTTAACACAGGAGAAGGCAAACAAATAACTTAGCACAAGAAACTGCAGCTGCTAACTCAACAACAGAAGGTAGCCAGTAATTCAACATAAGAGAAGGCAACCAAAATCTTAAAACAACAGAGTGAAAGAGCTGGATTTAAAAATAATGAAAAAAGCAGTATTAATAGGACATAATTTATTCTTTCTACAGGAACTGGAACTGCCCCAGAGAACTGTGTCGGTGGAAGAGAGGGGCATCGAACTGGTGTATTATGCTTTCTGTTTGAAGTTATTTGGCCAGTCGTTGCACTGAGAACTAATGTCGTTATTGTGCTAGTATATTTTCCCTCTTTCAGCCATGAGTGGCCGGTTCCTCGGTACTTGTGGATATAGATTACTTTGTCGTATGATACCTATTCTGGTAGAACAAGTATAGCTTGGGTTATCATCACCCACAGGTGGGATAAAATAACAATACTCAAGTAGAATAAATAGTTAATGTACCAATAACTACGTTCTCAATCATGTTACCCAGAGTTAGAAGAACCAGAGAAATATTCATTTAGGATGTTAGGAGAACCAATACACAGCGTGGTCACAAGTAAATAGACACCACCTTTTCAGAAAAAATGACATTTTCAGTCATATTCACATGAATTGATA
>NW_013666659.1:360657-363257 GCF_000517525.1 Limulus polyphemus | reverse complement strand
TGACTAAACAGTTGACTAAATGTTGATGTTCTAGCTCTATATTCTCATTCACTGGGTCCAAACAGTTGCACTAAATGCTGTGTTCTAGTAGTATTTTATCAAACACTGTGACCAAACAATTGACTAAATGCTGATGTTCTAGATCTATGTCCTCATTCACTGGGTCCAAACAGTTGCACTAAATGCTGTGTTCTAGTAGTATTTTATCAAACACTGTGACCAAACAATTGACCAAATGTTGATGTTCTAGATCTATATTCTCATTCACTGGGTCCAAACAGTTGCACTAAATGCTGTGTTCTAATAGTATTTTATCAAACACTGTGACCAAACAGTTGACACATTCTATGTTGAAATACTGCTATATCACAACATTTGGTCCAACTGTTTGGACAAAGTGTATGCTAAAATACCACAAGAACACAACATTTGGTCAAACGGTTTGGACACAGTGTGTCATAAAATACTATTAGTATACAGCATTTGGTCAAACTGTTTTGATACGCCATATGATAAAATATTACAAGACTACAACGTTTAATCAAATTGTATGGAGACAATATACGATAATATACTACTGGAAGATAATATTTAGTCAACGTATTTATCTAGTATGATAAAATAATATTAGAACACAACGTTTGCAGAAACTCTTTGGATTCAGCGAATAATAAAGTACTACTAGAACGACATATAATCAAATTGTTGGTCAGAGAGTATGAATGTAGAATTATATCAGAACTATTAGTCAACTGTTTGGATACAGTTTAGAATAAAATACTGTTTTATACTGTTTGGAGACGGTATATGAAATAATACAAGTAGAGCAGAATTGTTTGTGAACTGTTTGAATACAGTTTAGAATAAAATACTATTAAAACACAACAACTTTTTAAATTGATTGGGCAGAGTCTTACAAAATACAATTAGAACAAAGTATGTGGTCAAACTGTTTGGGCACTGTTTATGACAAACTATTACTAGAACAGAACATTTGGGAAAACTGTTTCGATATAATAATTGGGAAGAATATTACTATAACCCAATATTTAATAAATTCTTTAGACACAGTGTATGAAATATTACTAGAACACAGTACGTAATCAAAACGTTTTCACACAGTGTATGATAAGTTACTACCAAAACCGAAACGTTGGTCAAACATTTGGATTCAAAGTATGATAAATATTACTAGAAAATAACATTTGTTCAAATTGTTTGTACACAGTGCTTGACAAAATACTACTATAACACAAAATGTGGTCAAACTGTTTAGATAAAATACAACTAGAACACAACATGTGATCAAACTATTTAGACATGGGGTATGATAAAATACTACTAGAACAAAACATTTCGTCAAATGTCTTGATTCAAAGTATAATCAATACTAAAAAACATTATTTGATCAAACGTTTTGGATCGAGTGCTTTATAAAATACTGGAACACAGTATTTAGATAAACTGGACACAGAGTATTACAAAATACTATTAGAACACAACATTGAGTCTACTATTTGAATACAGTGTATGATAAAATACTACTGGAATACAACATTTAGTTAACATGTTTGGACACAGTGTTTGATCAAATAGTGCTATAATAAAACATTTGGTCAAGCGTTTCCCTTCAAAGTATAATAAATACTATTAGAACATAATATTTGGTCAAATTGTTAGGACCTAGAGATTCATAGAATACTACTAGAACTGTTTGGATTCAGCGTATAATAAAATACTACTAAAGCACAACATTTATTCAACCTTATTGGACACTTTCGATGATAAAAATACAACTATAACACAACTTTAGTCAAATTGTTTTCACACTTAATATGATATATTACTAGAACTCAGCATTTGGTTAAACTGTTTGGACACAGTGTTTGATAAAATACTGCTAGAACACGCCATTTAATTATACTGTACAGACACACTTTATGATAAAATACTACTAGAACACAAGGATTGGGCAACGTGTTTAGACGCAGAATATGACAGAATACATTTGGTCAACGTGTTTGGACACAGTGTTTGATAAAATACCACTAGATCACGATGTGTAATTAAGTTGTTTCGATACGGAGTGTGATAAAATAATACTAGAACAGAACATTTGATCAAACATTTTGATTCAAAGTATAATAAATACTAATATAACGCAATATTTGGCTAAACTGTTAAGATCCAGTGGTTGATCAAATACTATTAGATCACAATATTTGGTCATACTATTTGCACACAGATCTTAATAAAATAGTACAAGATTACGACATTTCCTCAAACTGTTTTGACTCAACGTATGGTAAAATACTACTAAAACATAATATTCATTCAAACTTATTAGACACTTTGATGATAAACGTCCAACTAGAACACAACTTTTGTCAAATTATTTTCACACTATGTATCACTATACAATACTAAAGCGCAATATTTGCTGAAACAAGATGCACACAGAGTATGATAAAATACTATTAGAACACAGCATTTAATCCAAACAGTTTAATTACATGTTGTGTTCTAGAACTTTAGTCAAATTGTTTAGACACGGTGTATGATAATATGTTTTATTCGTCTAGTATGTTATATACGGCGTA
>NW_013666659.1:334220-360352 GCF_000517525.1 Limulus polyphemus | reverse complement strand
TATTAGACACTTTGATGATAAACGTCCAACTAGAACACAACTTTTGTCAAATTATTTTCACACTATGTATCACTATACAATACTAAAGCGCAATATTTGCTGAAACAAGATGCACACAGAGTATGATAAAATACTATTAGAACACAGCATTTAATCAACTGTTTGGTCACAGTGTTTGATAAAATACTATTAGAACACAGCATTTAGTCAATTGTTTGGTCACAGTGTTTGATAAAATACTACTAGAACACAGCATTTAGTGCAACTGTTTGGATCCAGCCTTTTATAAAATGCTAATTAAACACAACATTTAGTGAACTGGTCGGACTCATTGTATGATGAAATAATATTAAAACCCAACATGTGATGAAACTGTTTGGACACTTAGTGTATGATAAAATATTACTAGAACACGAAATTTAGTCAGACCGTGTTCTTTTAGGCTGTTTTCGAACGCTGAATCAGATAAGTGAATATTTTTGGTACAAAAATTAAGAACGAAAAATAATGGAAAACAAAGTTTGTTAGTTCTAGAAATTGCTATCCAAGTAAAGGAATAAAGCTATAGTTTATAAGCTACCTATAGATGTTTTTTCGAATTTGTTTAAACCATGACTTTCTTTAAGTGTTATGTTTTTATAACTCCTGTTCATTAGTCAAGCTTGGTTGGGGGAATGTTTGTGAAAAACAAATAAGTTTTTGTTCAAGTTCACCGTATTTTAGGTAGAAAGCAACAGTACAAAACAGATGTATGTCTTCATGCGTTCTTCAATGAGGCAATAAAATATATCGTTTAATTTAAACATTTGGTGACATGTGGCAGTCCAGGTGGGCTGAGCTTGTTATGTCGTCTTCTTGCTAGATCTGTAAGCTACGAAACGTACTTTACCTGCGTTTTCAGCTAGGTGCAATTATCATGTACGGGAGTGTGGGTTCCAGGCCGTCACATCTGTGTAAAGTGTGTTAGCTTCGATTGATAAACCATATATATATTCTGAACACGCACGTAGGTTTATGAAACAGTTGGTGTTGCTTTTCCTGCTTCGTTATTAATCCAGTTCGCGTTGCTTGTGTCCGTAGTGAGATGATAAGCAAAGCTGTATTTTCCCAAGTAACTAATACTGTACAGTGAGGAAATATTAACAAACATATAATTACCATTTTCAAATTAAACTATTTTTCAACATCTAAGGTGGTATATAATGGAAAACACAATAAAGCGCTGGTTATGAAATATTTGCATAAATTTCTAGCGCGTGATTAACCTGAGTAATTGTTGGACAAGCTGATCTTATAACCCATTAATGATAATATTAACTGGCTTATAACATGATTTATTTTACTCTTATGTAATTAACCTTAAATTTCGTTGCTTAACCCTTAATCTTACCTTAGGACCCAATACTTAAAAGTTGATTGTCCTATTGCCTGATGTACGCCACTGTTTAAGTCATTAATAATTAACCTCAAGTTTCAGCACTTATTTTGTTTAGTTACATCAGAATGGGTTCTAAGCATTCATTTAGTACACTTTAAAATAACAAACAATCTTCCTTATAAGGAATACCCTGCATAATGTTTTACAACATACGTATTAATAACTACAAATTTTCTTTCAATTTTAGTGTATCCACTGAGAAAAGAAGTAGAACATGTTAGAACTCGTTCATTACTGCCTGATTTTGAGAATTCTGTTTGTTGTGCCCGACATGGGTATCGAAACCCCTGTTTCTTTGTTATAAGCCATCAGATTTACCGCTGAGCCACAAAATAACTTGGTTGGTATTGTTCGTTATTAATAAGATATGGATGTTACAGGTAACAGTTTGATCTTTGTCAGGTAATAATAGTATCGGAATTCAGATAGTCCAGGTCAGAAAGTTTTTTATTATTGTGATTGTGTGTATGTGAGAGGGTGGTGGAAATTTTTAGCTTGATCCAAATTTCATTATGTTACGTTATGATAAGAACGTTTGCTAGTGCGAATGTTTACCCAGAATATTATAAAAACAAACCCGACAGTAGTTAACCTGTTACCCAGGATTTTATATCAACAATAACAACAACAAAAACCCTAGTTATCCCCCTATCCAAGATATTATTACTATAACTAGAGGGGCACTCATTACAGCCCATACCTCCACCACGCAGCGTTGATCATATTCGACTCTCAAAAAATAAGAAAATGTGTTAGTATGTCCATCGTTATCATCAGACTCGGACTGTTTTTGGCAGTGTAATGAGGAATAATATTCTACATGTACCCACTAAGTTTCATCAAAATCCAATAATTTTTGACTGAGTTATAGAGAAATAATAGTGTGAAAAATCGGTCCCCATGTTAACAGATACGGATTTTTTTATTTTAGTGACCTTGCAGCGACTTTAATCTTTGACCTTGACCTTCCAAGAAATAATCGCTTTTGAGCTTTGTAATAGTCCAAATGTATACCAACTTTCGTCCAAATCCATTCAGCCGTTTTCGAGAAATGAGAAATATTACTGACAAACACACACACACACACAGGGGTGAAAATATAACCTCCATCCACCGTCGGTGGCGGAGGTAAAAATACTTGCCAGTAGCTACCCTGCTACTAAGTATATTATAACTACAAAAAAAAACAGCATACCCGAGAGCAGTTACTCTGCTACTAGGATATTATAACTACAGAAAACATACCTGAAAGTAGTTGCTTACTAAACTAAGCCAGTTTTACATTTATCTTGTGACATTACATGCTCAGGAACATGTCACGATATAATGTCAAAAGGTCAAACAGACCAAGTATAGCACGATAATTACTAAAAGATAATTACATTATAGTTTTCATGGGCCACTATGAAATGTAGGGGTTAAACTTAAGTGAAAGACCAATTAGTAGTATCTATATGATAATATATTTAAACATTATGAGGCATCATCGCTAACTTCAATAAGTTTCCAGCATTTCCTCTTTCCGTTAACTGTGGCAACCCATGTCACGAGATGGAAATTATGAGTATCATAGGTTGCTGTGCCGGAAGACGAAACAAGGAAACTAATAATGGTACAGCACGTTATCGGTTGTTGATTTTATTGTTCCCCCTCCCTTGAAATCAAACTGTCTTATCTATTTAACATATCAGTAAAGTGCAGTGTTAGTTCTATTTTACCTGACCGCGTGGTATCAACAACTCTCTCTTAAAAAACACTCTTTCCAGCAATATATATCTTACTGATTATAGCTCATATCCTGTGTATTTTTGAGTATAAGTAAAATATGGATTTCTAAAGACAGAGTACTTAAAAATTCTGCCACAGCTTATATCCGACATGTTTTTGAACAAAAGAAACACATGGTTATCTAAAGAAAACTTACTTAAGGATTCTGCTGTTTCTCAGTGTCAACAACACTGTTTCATTTTAGAGCGGTCACTCTCAGTACGTACGTTGATCAGAATCGAGGCCGGAATTTCCATATACAAAACATTTATTTGTGCTTGGAAGTTTCAATGGTAATTGACATATTTAAATTTATTAGATACATATAATTCCTTTTACATTTCACATTTTGTTTACCGATATAATTTTAAGATACACACACGTCATTTTAATTCCAATTTTGCAACAGAATACTTGTTTTCTATTTCAACATTTTGGAAAATTAGGGTTAAAAACTGTCACCTTTCTGGCTTATAGTGTATTATATTAATGTTACCAGTCAAAATATTAAAGTCTGCATGTTACTTTAGATGAATCACATTTCATCCAAAATAACCTTTTTCGGTACACTGTGTTCAAACACAAGATTATTAAATATATATTTTATTATAAGTTACTTATAGACTAATGATGATTAAAGTTCTGTTTTTACTCTCAAGTAACTTACAGTGTAGTGACGGGGAAAATCTTGATATTGTACTGTCTAATTACTTATAACGTAGAGATAGGAAAAGTCCTGACATTGTGCTGTCTAGAATATGTAGCGTTGTAATAGGAAATGTCTTGTCGTTATACAGTCAATTTACTTAAAGTGGAGTGATGAAGAAAGTCCTGACATTGCATCATCACTAGTTTGACAGTGCAATGTCAGGAAGTTCCCATCACTACACTATAAGTAACTTGACATTAACATTTCAGGACATTTCCTATCCCTGCACTACATATAACATGACAGCACAGAATGAAGTTCTTTTCCTCTCACTACACTATAAGTAATCTGACAGTACAATGTCTGGACTTCTCTGTCACCACTCTATAAGTAAGTTTATAGAACAATATCAGGACTTTACAACACTTTCGGAGTTATAGATCATCAAACAGCCTCTAATGGGAGATTGTACAAGACCACCTCCAGAACAAAATTATTGTTCTTTAAAATCTGCGAAGAGTAATCATACGATTAACGTTATAAGGCAACTAAAGAAAAAAAATTTGAAAAGGTCTCCGAGATGGATTAATTTTACTTGTAATGTGTCATCCTCGAGAGTTTGAAACGAAGATAGTAAACCATTGTTTCATGCATATTTCTATAGGGAATTCAGAATACAGACCAGTGTAGGAGTTTTAACCATTTCCAAACCTTCCAAATAAAACAAAATAATGTAGATTTTTTTTGGTTGGTTGATTGTTGTTAAGCACAAAGCTATTTAATGAGTTGTCTATGCTTTGGCCAAAACGTGTATCGAAACCCAGTTTTTAGTGTTGTAATCTTCAGACTTTCTGCTGAGCTACTGGGGGAATGGGGGCTGTAGATTTAATAACTTAGGTTTATGCTTTAGCTTTAGCTGCCTGGTTTTCAAGCTGACACTCCTGGTATAAATATGTCAGAGTTAACACCAGCTGTAAAGATCCTATATATGCATGTTTCTCACAAAGCACACATCACGTTCTTAAACAATGTTTATATAAAGACTACTCTTACAGACAGAAATATCCTGGTGGTAGTATTGAGGGATTCACTCTATATCAGCATTCCTTTTATCTTCTCTGAGTCTCTACAGGTTATCAAGGATTGATTAAAAGACATTTATAACATCATATTACGTAAGCTTATGTATAAAAAAAGAGATGCAACTGTTCAGCTGACGCTAAGCTGTTATACACAGAAAAGTCACTTTGCTCCAATAAATGGTAAGATGGGCCCGGCATGCCCAGGTGGATAAGGCACTCGATTCGCAGTCTCATTATATCAGAAACTGAGATATATCAGTGGAAAGAAAGAATTCATATAGTTTGTACTTCTACATCTTGTACATTGTCAAAACTTCATCACCCACATAGCTTTCCCACAGTTGGACACTTAGGTTTTAACAATACACTGGAGAGAGTAAGAGAATGCTTCTATTGGCTTGTATGCTTGGATCTGTAAATAATTGGTATAAATCATCTGAACTATGTTGTGAGTGAAAAAAGCTATGAAAGAATCAGCATAGAAACTTACAGTAGTACTGTATTGGAAAACCACTTGAGAGGGTTGCTAGTGATGTGTATGGTCTTCTGCGATAGAGTAACAGTGAGGATATACATCAAGGTTGTGATGCACTATTTTACCAAATGGCCATAAACATATGATTTTCTATGCAGAAGCAAAACCTCAAGCAATGAAACTCATCAATGAGCTTCTTTAAAGATTTATGGTAGCTAAGAAACTTCACTCAGATCAGGGACGGAACTATAAATCAGTATTTTTAGTGGAAACGTGTCAACTCCTTGGAATAGAAAAGACTAGGATGACAGCTCTTGATCCATTTTCTGATGGCAAGGTGGAGAGATACAATCATACTTTTTTACACCAATTAGCCATTTATGTGGAAGAACATAAGAAAACATGGAACCAAGATCTTAGACTGCTACTTATGAGTTATGAAACGGCATTATTACTTAAAGTGCCATTGGACCTTTTGTACTCACATCTGGAGGATAATCATCCAGCAGCGTCGTACACAGGGTATGCAGAAGGACTAAAGCACCCAATTAATGCCATACATTACTTTATGCAAGAAAGACTTAAATTAGCTAGTGATAGAATGAAAAGACACCATGAGATTAATGCTGATAAAATTGGATTTCGTCAAAGTATGGTATGGCTGTACAAACTGCTACACGAGAGAACAGTGAGAGAACAAACTCTAAAGTTAAGCAGGTGTTTGGAAGGACCGTACCTTGTGCGGAAAAGAATCAATGATGTGGTTTACAGAATTCACAAAGACAGATGATCTAAGCAAAATCTAATATCATATAATATAACCTATAACATATAATCGTAGGGCAACAAGGGACCCATTGTTCCATTAAGGTCATCTCATCTACTAAACTAAACTTTAAAATGAAAATATAACACTCAAAGCCAGCTCTTATATTTCAAATATTGATCAAGTGTTTCTTTAAACTCCTTTAGATTATCTACATCCACCTCATCTAAAGGCAACCCTTTCCAAAGGCTAACCACCCTGTTATAAAAATAAAGTTGTGTTAGCTGAATATGACTCCTTCTCTGTCAAAATATATATATTTGTGTTTCCTAGTCCTACCATTCTCACAGGCCCAGCATGGCCAGGTGGTTAAGGCACTCGACTCGCAATCTGTGGGTCGCGAGTTCGAATCGTCGTCACACCAAACATACTCGCCCTTTCATTGGGGGCGTTATAATGTGACGGTCAATTCCACTATTCGTTGGTAAAAGAGTAGCCCAAGAGTTGGCGGTGAGTGCTGATGACTATCTGCCTTTCCTCTAGTCTTACACTGCTAAATTATGGACGGCAGATAGCCCTCGTGTAGCTTTGCGCAAAATTCATAACAAGCCAAACCAAAATAATTCTCACAATTAAGTACAAAAGAAAATTATGCATCAACACTATCAATTCCCTTATCAATCTTAAACACCTCAATCCGATCTCTCTAGCTTTCCTTTTTCGAGAGAAAAATATTTCAGAGATCTTAACCTCACAACCTTTCCATCCCAGGCGACAGCCTAATTAATCCTCCTCTGAACCCTTTCCAATAATTCAGTGTCCTTTCTAAGATAAGAAGCACAAGACTGAACACAATACTCCAAATGTAACCTAACCAGTGGGTTAATAGACCTCTTTATACTTGTATATAATACTTCTACAGATGCAACTTAAAATCCTATTTGCCTTACTCCTTTCTGTTTGTTAGTAAACATAAAGAATATCTATATGAAACAATATTCTTCACTGAGAGTTTGTGGATTTTCCCGTATAATTTTTACTGATCATTACAGTACAAATTTACTGCCTGTCTTGGTTTGATTTGTTGGCTGTTACCCACAAAGCTAAACACCACGAGTAATAGAAACTAGAATTTTGTAGTTTTACGCCTGTAGGCTACTATCTGTCTACAGTACCTTTTGAGTAGAATAGCTCCAGCGTTTCATTGTCTTGTATTATGATATATACGTATATATATCTATGGAAAAGCTATGACTTCACTAGTTTGTATAGGTAGTATGAGTATGTATAGTCACGTGATTTTACTGATTTGTACAAACAAGTTATCTACACATATCCATGTAATTTCAATGGTTTCTAGTACAACTAGTTTGTATAAACAATGTAAATATGTATATCCGTGCGATTTCAGTGGTTTGTATACAAACAACTTACTTAGGTATATCCATGTGGTTTCGTTGGCTAAAAGCACAATTATGATGACGTTATTTCACTGCTTTATATGAATGATTTACCTATTTAACAAAAGTCACGTGAATTCATTGGTTTGTTGGAACAATTTAACTACCTTAGCCACATGATATAACTGGTTTGTACGAACAACTTACATACGTATAGCCTCATGATGTTACTGGTTTGTAGGACAATTTACTCACGTATAGCCACATGATGTAAATGGTTTGTAGGAACAACTTGCCTACATGTAGCCTCATGGTGTCACTAGTTTGTAAGGACAAGTTACCTACTATAGCCATATGATGTAACTGGTTTATACAAACAATTTATCTACGTATAACCAAATGATGTAACTTATTCGTAAAAGTGAATCTGTTTGATTAACGTTTAATTCAGGACGTATCTTATGAATCCACAAACTTTCCTTCGTGCATTAGAGCAGTTAATGGTGTCAGTGTTGTCAAGTTCATGTGTCACAATTAGAGCAGTTAATGGAGTCAGTATTGTCAAGTTCATGTGTCACAATTAGAGTAGATAACGATGCCAGAATTGTTAAATTAATGTGTCATAATTAGAGTAGTTAACGGTGCCAATATTGTTAAGTTAGTGTGTCACACCTAGAGCAGTTAACGGTGCCAATATTGTTAAGTTAATGTGTCACAACTAGAGCAGTTAACGGTGCCAATATTGTTAAATTAAGATGTCTCAAATACAGCATATAAAGATAATTAACTAATGTCAGTACAGCGTCTCATGATTAATAAGAATTTAGTAAATGTCACTTTCGTCATTCTTACGTGCTACGATTGGCAGAAAATAAGTAACTGCTACTGTAACGTGTCTTATATGTTACGACAATTAACTGTCATACCGCCATTCTTCAGTGTCATGATTAATAAGAATTAAAGGGTAATTCGATGGTTGACACAATAGCAACTAAAAATGTGAAATGAATGCAGACACGTTGGAAAATAATTTAATTAACTTCCCTATTTGAATATCAATATCTTCCTTTACTTATGCAATGACTTGCTCTTGAGGCCGCCATTTCCCCATCATCCTTCTCTGTCGTGACTCACAAGAGTGCAGAAAGATTCGCGTATGTGATTGGCTGAGTGGGACACACGTTTTTGCTCATACTATGTGTTGCAGAAATTTATGATTAGTGGTAGTTCAAATCCACGGGAAAATGTGCAACGATCTGTAGAGATTGTAAACAGCTATCCGCGAAGAAATTTGGAAATTCTGCTCGATTTTGTGCAGCATGTTCTGGGTTTAATCCTCGCAATAATAATGGATTATTGTTTGTTTTATGTTAATCGCGAAGCTATACATTGGACAATACGTTCTGTGGATTAACAGAGAACTGTAAACCTAGTTGACATTACTATATCAAACATATGTTTTCAATTTAATGTACCAAATATTTTGCAACTAAAATCTAAACAAAAATAAAGAAATATAATTTATACATACATTACAAATAATTCTCTACAATTCTGCAATACATAATGGACGTTAACTTACAGTAATTTGACTTACACATAATTAAAGGTATGTTTTTATATGTTTGGTGTTTATTATTACAAAAATTAGCTTTAAGTTTTTAATTTACAGGCGAGTTACTGCCTCTGCTGCTCAGTTCATCTTCTCTCCCCC
The DNA here is from genome assembly GCF_000517525.1 of Limulus polyphemus. Lineage (NCBI taxonomy): Eukaryota > Metazoa > Arthropoda > Merostomata > Xiphosura > Limulidae > Limulus > Limulus polyphemus. The sequence goes on along the minus strand of NW_013666659.1, from coordinate 351,061 downwards.
CCCCCTTCCCAGTGACTTAACCGTAAATCAACATGCTTACGACGCTAAAAATCGGATTTCGATATGAGCACAGTTAGTCATTCTGTAACTTTATGCTTGGCCAGACATACACACACACACCTATGATCACAAAAAACAACCACACTAGTACTAGTGATCTTACCTGTTTACTTTACATAAGCTGAATCTCTTTTTTTTTTCCCACACAGTGAAATAATTTCATTCTCATCTTCCATTATACTCCCTTATTCAGCTTTTTATTTTAGTTTGCTCCTCGCTGTCTCTTGACATGCGCATGGGTCAAATCTCAAATAGAAAAAAAAGTAGAGATGTCTATAACAGTGGGCCTACCTGTTTATCACTATTAACTCTCTCTCTCTCTATATATATATATATAATGTAATGTAGAGGAGGATGTAGTTTTAGATCCTTCGGTTTCGTTTCTTCAATTTTTGTTTTTCTGTGTTTTTTTTTAACACATCTTGATCTGATACGTTTCGTTGTATAATCTGAATTTTTTCTAGTTTTACGTAAAGCTACGCAATAGGCTGCCTGCGCTTTGTCCGCCACAGGTAATCAAATCCCGGACTGTGTAAGTCCGTGGTATTATCGCTGGCCCAAAAAGGGACTAAACTTAAAATAAAGCTATTAATTCTTGTCAAATCTTGTTCAGTTGCGTTAATGATCCAAGTACATAAAATAGGCATCAAATTCAAACGTTAACAGGGTAATTGTGCCTATTTTAAAAAGAGCCCTTTATATATGTCTTAAGAAACAGGTGTTATTCAAACACTGAAACAAGTGTTGTTTATGGTAAAATACTTCCACCCGCTTTCGCAGTTACTAGACATCACTGCATCAGACAACGAACGAAGGTTGCCTAATTACAGCTTTAAAAACAGGTACACTTGAAAGAAATAAACACCGAAAATGAAGAACCACAGTTATGATGTGGCTAGTTTCCAAGAAGAGTTTGTTTGCTTGTTGAATTTCAAACAAAGCTACTCGAGGGCTATATGCGCTTTCTGACTAACTAGACTTTGTTTCTAAGCTAGAGGAAAAGCAGTTAATCAACTCCACCTACTGCCAAATCTTGAGAAAAATCTTTACCAACGAAAAAGTGGGTTTAAACACTGAAAATCCGATGAATTGTTTAAAGCTATTAGGATTAAAATTGTTTTAAAAATCAAGTTAACAGCATGTTTTTCTCTTACATGTCTCTTAATTTGTTCATTACGGCTCAAAATCAGAGGTGTGTTAAAATAGCATTTCAGATTTTTCTTTTGTCTTCCACAAGTCGCGCCCCCCAGTGGCACAGCGGTATGTCTGCGGACTTACAACGCTAGAATCCGGGTTTCGATACCCGTGGTGGGCAGAGCACAGATAGCCCTTGTGTAGCTTTGTGCATAATTTAAAAACAAACAAACAAACAATCCACAAGTCGCTGCCCAAGAAGTTTTTCATTTAGCGCTAGAACTTATCAGTTGGGCTGGACGATGAGAGACAAAAGTATATGAAATGCTATTTATATGTGGATTATAAAACTTTAAAAGTTATGGTTTAAATGACGGAAGCCGACGAACTATCGGAAACCAATACGCCTAAAAATTGTTATAACAATAAAGTTACTGCAGATCTGAAATTCTATCTTTGTACACCTGTGATTTTGAGCCGCAACGGACAAATTAAGAGAAATGTGAAAAAGAAATATGAAGTTAACTTGATCTTTATAACGAGAAGTGGGATTGACCGCATATTATAACGCACCCACGACTGAAAGGCGAGCACTTCGGAGACAGGTTCAGATCTTGCAACAAGCATGTAGATTGCGAGTCGAGCGCCCTAACCACCAGACCATGCCAGATCTCCAGGAAGTGAACGCAGAAACCTCTCAAATGCTAACAAAAACAGTACAGCGTATTTCAGAAATGTGCCTTTCCTACTGTTTCTCAACTGTGCGTTTTTGTTGTTGTTTTTAAATAAAACAAATCCACAGGTTATTAACAATTTGGCTAGAGCGTGTAGATTCCATGAATTTCAACGAATTTCGTGTCCAGGAGTTGCGACTGCATCTACCTATATGTACAGGATCTGTTAATTGATACGTGTATCTATGAAGCTCCATTAACTCAAAGCCAAACACCTGCTAAGACACAGGACCAATGTAAAGGTATACGGTTGTACAACAATCCTCTATCAGAATAATTCAGAATAAATAGAATAAATGAGAATATTTCCTTTATGTAAAACATTGTTGTGTATGAGGAACATTTCACCCCAATTGTTTCTAGATTAATATACAAGAAATATTTATGAGCATGAAAACCCGACAATACATTGTCGAAGGGGAAACGGTTTTGAAGCATCGCCTCTTAAGTTAAGAGAAAAAGAGAACCATTGGAAACAAAAGAGAGAAACATATCTTACACTACTCCAACAAAATAGTTTGAAATACATAAAAAACAGTTCTACAGCAACGCTTCTCTTCGCTTCTGGCCTCATACGTGGAGGAATGGTGCGTAGGTTTACAACGAGCTGCAATGCAACTTATGTTGTATTACTAATGTAACACGCGACAGCGAATAGTCCCACACTTATTATTTCGTTTCATGGTTATCAGTACATCATTATGCTTGTGAACCAACACATATATATAATTCAACAAACGTTATTTTCACATACAGAAAAAAACATCTGAGGGGTAGTCCCCATTTAACTCACTTTCAGTTTACAGAAAAAACATCTGAGGTGTAGTCCCCATTTAACTCACTTTCAGTTTAGTCAATCGTATGTGCCACGATCAAAAACAAGTGATTTACCATCAAGATAGTAAATAATGTGTAACTGTCTGTAAAAGTCCCCCTTTAACTAACTGTCTGTGCAAATATTCTTATGTGCTACAGCCAATAACAAATGATTCTCAGGAGAGTAAATGCTATGTAACTGTTCATATAAGTTAGTAACTGCCAATCCAACCATTATTGTACCTTATATTTATCAATAATTCCGTTAGCATTATTATACTTATTTGCTACAAGCCATTGTCACTAACACTACACTTATTTGCCTCAATATGAATTAAATTATAGCCAATATTATTACAATTATTGTTCATGAGTTAAGCCATTGTTACTAATAATATATTTGTGTGTCAAACAGAAATTAAGTAATAGCCATTATTATTATATTTGTCTTCCATAACGAAGTTATTGTTAATTTTGATATACTTGTGCATCACACAAAAAGGTTACGTAACAGTTACTGATAATGAATCTCCTTATAACAAGTTAACCTGCTAGCCCTAATGTTATACGTATTTTTTAAAACAATAGTTAAGTTTTGTCAGTTCTACTTTTTCTATATGTTTCAGTAAGAGAGAAAATAATATCGATATTATTGTGTGGCACAACAAGAGGGGAGTTACTGTTATTAATATTATATAGAATTTGAGATTTCGATATTATTATATGGCACAACAAGAGGGGAGTTACTGTCATTAATATTATATAGAATTTGAGTACATTTTTATTAAGACGATTTGGGAGCCTCACCACGTCGTTACAGTCCATGTTGCCACGTCCGTTCAAGCTCTATCTGACAACCGTGCGTTTTGACAGTAAACCCTCCCAATGTAGTATTCATTGCAAAACACTCCGATGCAAGATTTTCCTGGTCAAGACACATCACTCCTTCCTGCTAACCTTCAATAACCCATCTAATGTATGATGACAACGGTTTTGCAGGGTCCATTTCAACAGTACGATTCGCACAGGCTTGACCGATATGTCTTCGTGTATCTTTTAAATCTCCAACGGTATGACTGGAAGCCTTTACTTGGTTAAACCGTTCGTGACCTGCTGATCCCGTTTCTTAATTATGTTTCGTACTTTTTCTTAAGAGTTCGTGAATGATTTTTACCACTGAGCTGTGTTCGTGATTTCTCACCTTTTACAAAACGTCACGCTTTGCTTTCTATGGCTGGAGTTCAACTTATTGCAGGTATTTTTCTAGGTAATCCAAGTGACTCAGTTAGATCTATATTCATTTGTTTTCCAATGCCATTAAGTACATGAGGTATCCAGTCTTGAAAATTCTGAATATCTGAATTGAACGCATCTTTAAGATGAATACTTGAGTAGGAAAGTATTTGTACCCAATCTTTCAAAAACTGAACAATTTTCAGTGGCATCACATTATCTATGAAATTCCAAACAATGTCAAAAAAATAGTTCTTATTCATTATAACGTATTCGCCCCTCATATAATTTATATGCCACAACAAGAAGGGAGCTACTGTTATTAATATTATACTTGTGTGTACCAACAAGAGAGGAGTTTCTGTCATTAATATTATATTTGTGTGTAAAAAAAAAGAGAAGAATTACTGTCATTAGTATTGTACTTGTGTGTACCAACAAGAGAAGAATTACTGTCATTAGTATTGTACTTGTGTGTACCAACAAGAGAAGAGTTACTGTCATTAATATTATATTTGTGTGTAAAAAAAAAGGAGAAGAATTACTGTCATTAGTATTGTACTTGTGTGTACCAACAAGAGAAGAATTACTGTCATTAGTATTGTACTTGTGTGTACCAACAAGAGAAGAGTTACTGTCATTAATATTATATTTGTGTGTAAAAAAAAGAGAAGAATTACTGTCATTAGTATTGTACTTGTGTGTACCAACAAGAGAAGAATTACTGTCATTAGTATTGTACTACTGTGTACCAAAAATAGAAGAGTATTGTATTATTAGTAGTGTAATGTTTGTGCCAGCAAGATAGGAGTTGCTGTCATTAATATTATACTGTGTGTAGCAGAAAGTGAGAAGTTACTGTCATGAATAGTGTATCTGTGTGTAACAACAAGAGAGGAGTTACTGTCATTATTATACTACAATGTATGTCACAAGAAGATGGAAGATTGTTATTATTTTTACTATTAATTGTCGTGTAGTTTTTGTCCATGAGAGGTGTAACTTAATAGTTACACCTCAGTTGAATTAATATGTTACTTAATAATAGCATCTCATTTATCCCTGAGTTTGCTGAACTATCATCATTTAGAAGTATAATATTTCTGAGATTATGTTTGAAAAGATTTTATTTGTTTGATATAGACAAAGATTAGCAAATACTTTATTTCTTTCACATCTTAATACGTAAAATAAAAATATTACTGAAGACTTAGTGAATATTATCTTAGAGCTCATGATGTCGGATTTCACTGAATCACGCCTTGTTTCTCTTTCTTAAGAACGTGTGTTAAGTTTTCTAATAACACTGTGCTAATTTGTAATGATAAAAATTACTCAACCTCACCAAAAACTAATAAAACAATACTCTTATTGATGTCTCTGCTGTTATTCATAATAAAACAACTACCCTAACAATAATATTATTGATGTCTCTGCTGTTATTCATAATAAAACAACTACCCCAACAATACTATTATTGATGTCTCTGCTATTATTCATAATCAAACAACTACCCTAACAATAATATCATTGATGTCTCTGCTGTAGTTCATAATAAAACAACTACCCTAACAATAATATTATTGATGTCTCTGCTGTAATTCATAATAAAACAACTACCCTAACAATAATATTATTGATGTCTCTGCTGTAGTTCATAATAAAACAACTACCTCAACAATACTATTATTGATGTCTCTGCTGTTATTCATAATAAAACAACTACCCTAACAATAATATTATTGATGTCTCTGCTGTTATTCATAATCAAACAACTACCCTAACAATAATATTATTGATGTATCTGCCGTTATTCATAATAAAACAACTACCCTAACAATAATATTATTGATGTCTCTGCTGTTGTTCAATATACTTTTACAAATTTTTTATTTCGATTTTTATACTTACATTTATTTTCGAACGGTTGTCATTATTATTTCTAAAGATTTTATGCGATATTTTATTAATCTTATTTATATCTTCCTGTTTTGAAAACACTAGTATAGTGGAGCTACACGTGATTAGATGCTAAATACATGATCCCTTTCAATTCCACCCTAACACCTGTTACTTTCATGTAAGAAACATTGACAGTACTTTTGTATAATACAATAACGATTCGATATTTACTGATAGAGACACATTAGTCAGGCTATCAAGGGCTCAGCAAACAGAAAATTCCAAATGTTTACGTCCCAGACTCCAAATAGAAGCATGAAAGCTAAACAAAACTGTGTGTTGTATTTCGCAAGCAATAAAGCTTAGTTTTTGACTTTTTAAATCCATAATTTTTTGCGGTTCGGCCAGAATTATTTTAATGATTTCTTAATAATTATAACCCTACTTTATAAAACTTCAATTTCTTAATTTTGTTTTTTTCCCTTCAACATCAAGGGTACCCACATGAAGCGTTGTTCAGTAAATAGCCTCAAACCTCTCTCTGTTGAACATTTGATGAGAGAAGGGTGTGTATAGAGAATGGTGGCTGGCGAAGTAGTCTCAAATGTTAGGTCGTTTGTCTATCCCCATTGATGTTGTCATCACAAGAAACTTCAGCAGCTCATAGTGGGTGTAGGGAGTCAAGTTTATATATCGTCTCTGAGCAGCATTTTTCTTTGCAACTTGTGCTTTGGTGTACTCGTTGATAGTAGTGATGAAAGCGTTACTTACCTTTTCTGTAAACAGAGCTCTGAAACAGTCGAGGGTCGTTAAGTTATCATTGATGTCAGTGTGTACACTAGGATCACGCCTGTTCCTCGGCAAAAACTCAAAGTCATTACTTGTGGCTGACCTCTCTTGCAAATCTACCTCAGCCCAGTCATTATATCTGGCTCTGGTAGTGGACGTAAATCTAGCATATTGAGCAGGTCTAGCTGGGGCTCGGCTTCGTGGCCTCCTTGTACCACTAGGTCATGTTTGGGGCTATTACCTGACTGAGAAACACTGGAACTGGATCTCATCACTAAAGTATCTTCCAAAGTCAGATTCAAGATCAGAATCACCGTTGTCATCACTCCCTCCTTCATCTAACTGGATGAACAGACTCATTGCTTGTTCAGCAGTAAAACGTTTCGGTGGGCTCTTTCTACTCGCCATCTTTGTTTTGCAATTGATATAAACAAATTGTTAGGCTTCACAAGAAAACAGGGAAAGTCGTGTCAAACACAACTTGTTGATCTGAAAGTTGTTTCAAAACAAACGACAATGTTTCACGGAACGTCCGAGCTATTTATAAAAGGTGGATAATAACATGGTTTGGATTAGTTTTCAGCCAAAGTGATATAAATGTTATCGGAGGCTATCAGGAGTTTCGGCCAGACGCTGGCAGGGTCTGCTCGGGTTTAAGAAGTTAATATACGTAATATTCCTCCGGAAATTTATACAAAAACTTTCTCATGATCTGGGTTTGAAACTCCAAGACATTTCTCTTCACTTATACAGCAACTTTCTCATGATTAATACTGCAAGATTATTCTGTTCATTTACAAAGAAACTTCCAATGAACAGGGTTGTAGATAACTCATTATTTAATATCTGTAACGCTTATTGATGTATAAAAGATATTTTAATGCTGGAAATAAACGACCTTATAACACCAAATGTATAACTTTACTTCAATTTCTTCTCATATGGCACAACAATCGACAATGGGGTTTGGATCTGTTGTCTGACCTTGGGTTCCATTAAACAGCGTTCTATCTGTAAGGCAGTCGCGGATCTTGGCTTCCGTCATTTCCGCTATAACGGGATCCGAATGTAGTCTTTATTTTAGTTCAATCTGGTTAGATACAAACCTACTGTCACATTGGGGGTTACATTTTCCACACGGTTCAGTCCAGTTAGATACAAACCTACTGTCACATTGGTGGTTAAACTTTCCACATAGTTCAATCCGGTTAGATACAAACCTACTGTCACATCGGTGGTTAAACTTTCCACACGGTTCAATCCAGTTAGATACAAACCTACTGTCACATTGGTGGTTAAACTTTCCACATAGTTTAATCCGGTTAGATACAAACCTACTGTCACATTGGTGGTTAAACTTTCCACATAGTTTAATCCGGTTAGATACAAACCTACTGTCACATTGGTGGTTAAACTTTCCACATAGTTTAATCCGGTTAGATACAAACCTACTGTCACATTGGTGGTTAAACTTTTTACATAGTTTAATCCGGTTAGATACAAACCTACTGTCACATTGGTGGTTAAACTTTCCACATAGTTTAATCCGGTTAGATACAAACCTACTGTCACATTGGTGGTTAAATTTTCCACACGGTTCAATCCAGTTAGATACAAACCTACTGCTATATTGGTGGTTAAACTTTCCACATAGTTCAATCTGGTTAGATACAAACCTACTGTCACATTGGTGGTTAAACTTTCCACATAGTTCAATCTGGTTAGATACAAACCTACTGTCACATTGGTGGTTAAACTTTCCACACGGTTCAATCCAGTTAGATACAAACCTACTGCTATATTGGTGGTTAAACTTTCCACACGGTTCAATCTGGTTAGATACAAACCTACTGTCACATTGGTGGTTACATTTTCCACACGGTTTAGTCTGGTTAGATACAAACCTACTGTCATATTGGTGGTTAAACTTTCCACATAGTTGAATCTAATTAGGTAATTATTTTTGCAAGGAAATACCATATGTTTCTTCCCGCCGAAAATAAAAGTAAAATATGAAAGCCGTAACTTTAAGAAATTGTTTTAGTATTAAGTTATACTGAACATTCTTCACATTATTAAGAGTTTTTCTCGCGTTGAAAAGCAAAATTATGTCAATAATCTCTTGAAGTAAAAACCTGAGATCTTAAGATTAATTTCTTCAGAAAATTGTAACTTTACAGAATAACGCACCAAACGTAAAATTTTTGTAATATTATATCAAACGGTTTTTCGATATTCATGACGTACTCGAGTGGAAAATAGGTTGTTGAAATATTTTTACTTATTCCATATCACTAATATAATGTCTTTAACATGACTTCTCAACGGCTCAGCGGTTAGCTTCGGAGTTTGTAAAGTTATAATTTGGAGTTCGAACCCTGCCCAAATATCCTGCTCTGCAGCTTTGCGCAACAAAACAATCAAACAGAACTTTAACACAGATTATACTTAATAATATTTTTTTTTCCTTATTTCATTTTTTAACGTTCCCACAGAATGGATCTGGTAACAAATAATCAATAAATTATTACAGAGGTTCCGAACGTAAGGAGATTAAAACTGTTTCAAAGCTCTTCTGATTTTAATCAGCGCTGTTATTGTAACTGTTCTAAACAGAACTGTGATTGGTGAAATACATTAATCTATTCCAATTGGAAGGGATTTAGTTTTGGCTAGCTGGTCCGCAGCTGTGAACGGTTAGTGATAAGAATCAATAACAAAAAAAGTACACGCGGATAGTTCCGTTGTTTTTGTTTTGTTTTGTTCGTTAACTATACGGTAATGCAGGATGTAGAAATAAGTCGCAAACAATGAAATACGTAGCTGGAAGTGTAGTCCTTTTTATTTTCGTACAGATTCTTTTGATTGTTGTAGTATTATGTCCGCCTTAGAGAACGAGCCCCCACCCCTTCTCAGTTCGAGAACCACTGCGCTTATCTACTGATGTAGATATTTAGATGGATAGCTTAAACTTTATTATATTTTTGTTAGGTAATGAGACGTGATATAAGTTTACAAATAAGCAAGGTGTATTTTTTTATAGCACATCGAGCTATCTGCTGTGTCCACAGAGGGGAATCGAACCCCTGATTTTAGCTTTGTAAATCCGTAGACTTACCGCTGTCCCAGCGGGGGACAAATGAGCAAAGAATTTTAGAAGAAACATAAACATAAAATGTCCAATTAACGAGCCCTCTAGTGGCTCAGCGGTAAGTCTGAAGGCTTATAATGCTAAAAACTAGGTTTCGATACCTGTGGTGGGGACAGACAGGCCACTGTGTAGCTTTGTGCTTAACAAGAAACAAACATATACAGGTATCGATAAATAAACAGGTTATTACTTCAAAAGACGATCTGTATAAAGAACGATTGACACATAATTAGTGGATGAAACGAGGAACTGTGTTGTGCAATCTAAAAGAAAAGGTTTTGAAGTCAAACCTTTAACGGTGTGAATTAATGATACAGGAAAAATACCTAAGAAAAAGCACAAATTCACATCTTTAACATCCAACTGTTACGTATATTGAATCCACATAAATTATAAGATGATTGTAATGTTGAACTTTTGATCTTACAGTATGTAGTTTGTGTTTCTGAAATACCTTCAGATAACAGATTACATTCAGGATAGCGAGTGTGTTTACACGTGACAAACACTGGGTCTAAGAACAAATAACAAAAAAATAATTTTAGAGTATATTCATTCTCACTCTTTTTTTTCTTTGTATTTTTAAAATAAATTTTCTATGAAAATCACAAGACATTATTTTACAGTTCCCTAAAACCTCCTATTTTATTTAGACTCTTCTCTTTTGTTTGTTGGCCAATACTAAGACGATTGAACGTGATGATTTTATTTACCACCTTTTTGGGGAGTGGAAGATTATTATGACCTGGATTCTTGTTTGTATTTAAAAAGTAACAAGGTAATAAGTTTGTTGTGTTATTAAGCGGAAAGCGACGCAGATAAATATTTACTGAACATCTATATCCTAGATAGTTTTATGGTACAGCTTATAATTTGGAATTTAACAAAGCATGCGAATTCAACTTACATAATTCTTTGGCCTATACTTTATACATGTCACGTTTTCACCAAATTTTAAGCCTAAACACAATATAATACATCCCAATCACTAACTGTGAATGTACACTGTTGACTGATAATGACAATCTTATGGTGCCAGGAGTAACGTGTTAACAAATGAAGATTTAACTTTGTAATTTTTATCCGAGGCATGGAGGCTCATAGAATGACTCTGAGTTTCTCAAGAACAAACTTTTAGCTCATAGCTCCGTCATCTCTTGGCCGATTTGGGATCTAATCACAGTTTTGTACTCAGGAGGTCAAACACTTTCAATTGATGTATTTGGTCACGCCCAAGGTCTCAAAGATTTATTTACTCTATTCCTGCCTAAAAGAATTTCAATTTGAAGGTAGGCTGGTAGAGATCCTGATGAAGATTCCATTTTGTTTACCTAAGACGAGTTACAATAGTTAAATCTTTAATTTCTTTTATATTAACACTGTAAAGTTTATTTATTAAACTAAACTGTAAGCCTAATTTGAGACAATGATAATAAAATATATTTGAGTATTCCATACTCCCAGCTCAACATAAATTAACGTTTAGTTTGGAAGCTCAAATTCATTCCAGAGTTGGTTTTAATTTTTACTTTCAGAGAAAACAATAATATTTGTTATAAAGACAAGAATATTTGTGATACTTATGATAGAATTGTCTAAATCTGAAAAATGAGTAAGACCGTAGGCCTATTTGAAATGTATGTATATAAGTTTAAGAACGAGTTTTACAAATTATAAAACCAGTAACAAGTGCCTAATGGCAAAATAACTTTTTGACAATGAAAATCAGAGATATTGATATGTTTGTATGAGAAGTTTGTAGCCATAGAACCGAATCCCTTAGAAGTCATATACTTCATTATTATTCTTACAAAAATATTCCAATTACTTCACATTCATGCAAAATGAAAAGTTATTCACGGCGCTTTAATAAATATTTTACATTTAATTCTCACATTCGTTGAGATCTTGGTAGTCAAAAGAATATCAACTTGCTAAAATACATAGATTTATTATGATGAATGAACAATACAACTACAGAAGTAACGAATAACAACATATTTATTGGACGTTTCGGAATATACATTTTCCATCTTCAGCAAATTATTACAATAAACACAAAAACTATAATTACAATTAATGAATAGAATGTTAAACAAAAGTTTAGGTAAACACACAATACCATGTAAAGTAATTTATAACAAAGTTTAAATCCAACATTGGGCTGACGAGGACATGTCGAAACTAGCTTCCATTTAAATTTGATATTGTTCCGTTACTGTGAATTTCACATTGGGCTGACGAGGACATGTTGAAACTAGCTTCCATTTAAATTTGATATTGTTCCGTTACTGTGAATTTCACATTGGGCTGACGAGGACATGTCGAAACTAGCTTCCATTTAAATTTGATATTGTTCCGTTACTGTGAATTTCACATTGGGCTAGACGAGGACATGTTGAAACTAGCTTCCATTTAAATTTGATATTGTTCCGTTACTGTGAATTTCACATTGGGCTGACGAGGACATGTTGAAACTAGCTTCCATTTAAATTTGATATTGTTCCGTTACTGTGAATTTCAACTTCATTGTAAAAAAAAAGCTTATGTACTCCTGTAAACAACTGTAAGTAGAGGGTGTGTGTGTGTAAAAGCCAGTGAGTGAAACTTGGAAATAATATGAACCTACACTAAACGAATGAGAACAAGTATCTATATATCTGGTGAGAAACAATGAATTAGAATAGGCTTAACTCAACAGAAATTTAATTATTACTCTCGAACTACTCATAAAAGAAAGTTTACTTATTAAACAAAATCACCCCAGCTTGAACAATAACTAATATACAAATCTCAGGAAGTGCTATTAATATATTTCATGACGACATTGATAATGATAACATTTTCTCGAGAATTAACTGATAAAACTTTCTTCGTTGAATTTTGCATTGTTTTAGTTAAAACTAAAGGTTTAGTTTTTACTTCCTGCATCTACAATTCAGAATGCACACGAGGAATGTCAATATACATATAAATAATGCCTAGCATATATAATCAATGTATTCAAGAAAAAATCAAAATATGTAGGATTAAATGATGAAAATGTGATAACTGATCAGAAAAATAGTGATTTATTACAAGAATAGAGTACTAGGGTTCTACGAATTGACCGAAAACAGTGATGTATTACAAAATTAGATTACTGAGGTTCTATGAACTGACCAAAAACAGTGATGTATTACAAAATTAGATTACTGAGGTTCTATGAACTGACCAAAAACAGTGATTTATTACAAAATTAGATTACTGAGGTTCTACGAACTGACCAAAAACAGTGATGTATTACAAAATTAGATTACTGGGGTTCTACGAATTGACCAAAACAGTGATGTATTACAAAATTAGATTACTGGGGTTCTACGAATTGACCGAAAACAGTGATGTATTACAAAATTAGATTATTGAGGTTCTACGAACTGACCAAAAACAGTGATGTATTACAAAATTAGATTACTGAGGTTCTATGAACTGACCAAAAACAGTGATGTATTACAAAATTAGATTACTGAGGTTCTATGAACTGACCAAACACAGTGATGTATTACAAAATTAGATTACTGGGGTTCTACGAATTGACCAAAAACAGTGAAGTATTACAAAATTAGATTACTGAGGTTCTACGAATTGACCAAAAACAGTGAAGTATTACAAAATTAGATTACTGAGGTTCTATGAACTGACCAAAAACAGTGATGTATTACAAAATTAGATTACTGAGGTTCTACGAACTGACCAAAAACAGTGATGCATTACAAGACTATAGTACTGGGGTTCTATGAACTGACCAAACAATAACTATTTTGTATAAGAAGAAATTCAACCGTGTTGAACAAGCTAGCTATTTTCAATGTATCACAATAAAAGCTAGTCTTACAGCACTTTTTAAGCATCAGGCTACTATGGGATACAAAAATTAAAATAAAATTAACTTTTGAAAAATGTTTCGTATTGTCTTGTTTTTAAGGAAAATTTGCTTATTTTAAACCAAACTTCTATAAAGGTAATTCTATATTAGGATGCTTTTGAAGTTGTCAATCCAAAAATACAGCGAACCTTGGCACGAATCTTACATTTGCAAATTTACATCCTGAACACAGATAAGATATTAAATAATATGCAACTTGTACTTCTGTGCAAAGAAAAACACGTCAAGGTCTTTAGTATCGACAAAGTTTCTTTAAGGACTTTATTTTTCTTTCAAAATATTTTTTTTAAAAGACTCTGGTCATGACAAATTTTCTTCAGGAATGTTGGTCATGATAAATACTTTTGACCACTTGTAAACGATTTCAAAGACTTGGAAGGGAATAGAATATGACTTGTAGTTGGAGACCCTAAATATATAAAAACAAATATTTTTGACAGCTGTTGGAAACGAACTTATGGTCGTACTAAATACCTTAGCATGTTTCAACACTTTTGTTGATACTGTTTATTTACTTTTGATGATTTTCGAGAGGGAAGTCTAAATAGTTGGGCAAATTCGTACTACTCAAAATAACAAATAAGTTGTTGAGCATATTTTTAATGAAGATTTTAAAAATGAGTTGAAGGTATTAAACTTAATTTCTGCCAGCCGGGTTTGCCACCAGGCTTGAGTCATGATGTGTTTAAGTGCGTTATTTCATCTGAATTACCACTGCTTGTATTGAGCATAAAACAAACTTTAAGATACTCACAGTATAATAAAACTGTAAAATAATTCCGCTTTCTTGTCACAGATGTTAGCAGTAGAATCAATGAAATTAGCTCCCAAGGGAAAGTTTCTGGAGGTCATACAATTCAAAGTGGCCTTTCTTGCGTCTGTTTGCAGTTCTTGTTATGCATAGAATCAAAGACTTTCAAAATATTCTTTGGCAACTTTGTTTTACAATTGGGGAAAAATCACAGAAATTACGTGTTCTCCTAAAATTTATCATAAGAATGTCGCATGTCTGAAGAGAATTATTGGGAAAAATCACAGAAATTGCGTATTCTCCTAAAATTTATCATAAAAATGTCGCATGTCTGAAGAGAATTATTGAAGGCTATCTCGATTCTCCGTAGATGTTGATTAGGCTATGAATTCTAAGATTTATAAGTAAACATATCCGTTTTCAGAGGAATAATCACAACTATGTGTATTACTCTATCTGAATGACACCAACTTTTACAAGTTCACTGTAGTTTTGAGAATTCCTTTTTTTTCCTGCTACCCCCTCCATTTAGGTGTCTCAGCGCTAATTCTCACAACTTACAACGCTAAAATTCGGGTTTCGACACCCACGGTGTGCCAAGTACAGGTGACCCTTTGTGTGGCTTTATGGTTTATAACAAACAAACCAAATTTTCCTGCTGTGTTACAAATAAATCAATGCATCGAACCCAATGTTGGTTCATTTTCTCTTAAGATACAGAAAGCTGTTTAAAGGTTTAGATGGCCTGGTGTGGTCTGGTGGCTATTACGGCAATCAACTCGTAATCTGTGAGTCGCAGGTTCGAATCTATTATCGGATATACTCGTTCTTTCAGCCGTGGAGGCGTTATAACATGACGGTCAATCCCACTATTCGTTAGTAAAAAAAGTAGCCCAAGAAAATGTGGGTCAGTTAGTGCAGACGATCCCCGAGTAGGTTTGTGTGAAATTAATAAACAAACAAACAAACAAAACAACAGCCGAAGGTGTAGATTTACTCACTAAAGCTGTTAACAGCATGGACTTGAAAGGAAACTCTTACAAAAGGGATTGTGTGTTACTTACAGAAGTATTGAAAACTGTTTGCGGGTTGGTCAGATCATGCTTATCTTGGTGAAATGATAGTTCAGATGTTTATCTTGTCACAAAGAATTACAATTCTTCACTCCGAGTAGATTTCGGTGTTTGTTTTATTGTTGTTGTTAAGCGCGAAGTTACACAATGGGCTGTCTTGTGTTGTGCCCATCATAGGTATCGAGACCCGGTTTTTAGCGTTATAAGCCTTCAGACTTACCGCTGCGCTACTGGGAGGGGGGGAGAGTGTTAATGATACTTACATTGTTTTATGTAATCACGCTGATGCACAGGCCCAACGAGAAGGCGGAGGATACCAGAAAAAATTCCTGGAAGAGACGTGAGATAAAATATAAATAATAAAGTAACTGGTTAAAGAACAGAGAGGTAATATAAGTAATAAATATAAAGATTATCATTCGGTACCGACAATTAAAATATGCACTTCCACAACCGACATCAGTCAAAAGACAAAGGTGCTGTGTATGGGAAAATACAATGATAATCGCACTACATTATTACAGTTATGTCGTTTAATTCACACCATATACCACCTCCACCAAGTTCGTAGAAACACTTGTCGGTTACATGTGTAATTATCAAAAGTTGACCCTGAGGAATTTTGATGTTGTGTACCCGAATTGTGAGATTTGTCAACACATTTTTGATAATATAGTCTGAGCAACCCAAAGAAGGGTTAGCTGAGTTTTCGATATGAATAACCCTCTAATGTGGTGATCGCAATACCGCTATCCATTCGGGCTCCAAGTAAAGTAGCCCAACCCACCTCATTGTATTTTCTTAGTTATACAAACTTGGTTTTGATCGATATTAACATAAAATATTAGGTTAAATCATTATATTATAAACCATATGTGATATATATCCAATTTAAAGTTTTATGTCATTATGTTAGTCGTGACTTTCTCATAAAATGTTCAATTTAAGATTTAATCGATATTCTAACCACCGTGAGAAATGGGAAATAACTCTTAATTAGGTTGTAAATCAAAACTACGTTTGTTTATCTCGAATAGTGTACGGCTTGTAACACCTTATCTCAATTACCCATTTTTTTTCTCTCTCTCTCTCTAGAATAACTGTAGGTTAGTAAATACAAACTACGTTTTTTTATCCTGAATAGTGTACGGCTTGTAACACCTTATCTCAATTACCCATTTTTTTTCTCTCTCTCTCTCTAGAATAACTGTAGGTTGTAAATCAAACTACGTTTGTTTATCCTGAATAGTGTACGGCTTGTAACACCTTATCT
>NW_013666659.1:331473-333362 GCF_000517525.1 Limulus polyphemus | reverse complement strand
ACCACAGGGGGCATATGCCCCTTAAAAAATCCATTAGATACTCCATCTGAACAGTTCCACAGAAAGTTTCAAACTGACTGAGCTATGTGTGTTACATCATAGCGAAAAATAAAACATGAATTTATACACTATTCAAAGATCAATTTTGTCTTTCTGTTGGATATAAATTAGATGAGGTAAAGCATCAAAATTATTTATTGGCTAATTCTGAAATAGAGTATGTTAAAAGTGGGCGTGACAAGTGCATCTCACTTTTTAATTGATAGCTTCATAAACAAAGAATATTCAAGCCTGGGAAAATAATATTTTTCGTGGGACTATCCATTGTATAGTATTATCTATTTACATTAGACTTTGTATTTCCATAAGGGTTGGTAGTTAAGTTATCAAAGACAGAAAATTTGGAGAACTTACGTCACGATTGTCAAATATGGTGAGTTTAAGATTTTATTTAAATATTATCCTAGCAAATTGAGACATTAAAACTTATATAATATAACAATGTGAGTTATTATCAATTTTTTGATACTAACTTTGTTTATACGAGTCAATAATCATGAGGTTCATTATCAATTTGAATGTAAGTCTACGAAAGGTGATGTGATGACACGTGCTCTGCTCTCTAACCGAACTGAGAGGGTTAAACAATTTCATTATCATTTTTCTGCCACAAGAAGAAGGAAATAATTCAATCATAGTTATATATATTACTAACGTTCACTTACAAGATTTTTACGAATAAGGTTTCTAGATACATAAATCAAAAATTTAGTTTGCTCTTTCAAAATATATTGATTACTTAAAGATATCAAATATATTTCACCTTTTTTTTTCAGTTTAAAATACCTTTCCAATTGAAGCGTGTCTCAATAATATAAACAAATCTGGTATATAAAAGAGGGAATTCAAACAGCAAAGTAGATTTGTTTTTTACTTTAGTTCCTTTGTACGACTAATCCTGCTTTCTCATACACGTTTATTTCAAATAAGTTTAAAATGTGATTCTGTAAAGTTCGGAAAAGGTGGGGAGAAGGCCAGTTTTACATTCTTAACAAAATAAAAGTTGTGCAAGACCCCTTACTGGACGTACACATCGTCCATTACAATGTTTGTCCTAGTCCTATGTGTCAAAACTTCATTTATTGTACACATTAAAAAAAAATCAAATTTTGATTCAAAATCCCATTTTATAATACTAATATTGTGTTAATCTAAAGTCTACTGTAAAAAAAAAATTATGTCTGGTTTAGGGACAGCCAACTTCTTTATGCTTGTAGGCCAGTTTCTTCCTAGACTGTATTCTGAGGGCCGAAATGATACGATCGGCTAAACTAGATTCAGAATATTTGCTCAATTTAAATTTTAATTCATACTTTCTACTAAAGACCTTTAGTTAATATATAGTTTTGAATAAATAGCTGAGTTAACATTTGAAGAAAGTTATCAGAACCGTTATGGGACTAGTTTGCTTGGTCACGGTTTGGTTTTGCTACTTTGGCCAAAATATATGATTAAAACAAACAAACAAACAGGGCTGGATAAAATACCTCAGTGAGCCGGATCCAGTAGTATATACTTTAGAGTCTAGACTATCACATTCTGAAAACCGCTCTTTAAAATATAACAAGGTTTCATGATTGAGTTTTGTCTAAACTTAATGTTTTCTGTAGCATTTCGATTAAAGTATGAAAAACAAAAGCCAAACATAATAATAGTTATTCACATAAAGAGTCTGAAGTATCAACAGATGACACCAGATCTTTAATATTACACTAATACAAAGGAAGTTGGTCATATTATTTAACTTTATGGTATAGTTTGCTTGTTTTGTTTTTTGGAATTTCGCGCAAAGCTACACGAGGGCTATCTGCGCTAGCCGTCCCTAATTT
>NW_013666659.1:318589-331372 GCF_000517525.1 Limulus polyphemus | reverse complement strand
CCCACGGCTGAAAGGGCGAGCATGTTTGGTGGTATGCGGATTCGAACCCGCGACCCTCAGATTGTGAGTCGAGCGCCTTATCCACCTGGCCATGCTTTATGGTATAGAGAAGACATGTTAAAATACATGTTTACCTTTTAATTGTAGGTGTTTTACCTGCGTCAAGCCTAAGATACGATCGAAGATTTCAAGATAAAAAAAAAAAGACACGTCAAAGTGTATTGACATTTATTAAACAGATTTCTGCTTTTCAATGACTGAGTAGATATCAATATGAGATTATGTTTGGTTAAATTCAAGACATCATTATTCATGTTATCAGTAACGAAACAATTTTTTAGATTGTGCACTAATTGGAATTTTTTTGTGGAAACAGGTGAACCTGAAAGGAATTGTAAATATTATTTGAATTATGGACGAGTTTTTCCGTTGTGGTCATCGTTTCGGTTCACACTCAATTATTTTCGGTGCAGAGTTTTATAAATATTGTTTATTTGCTAACAATTTTACCTCCAATTGTTCCAACATTCAAGAATCACATATTATACTTATTTTACTGGTGTAAAGTAAGCAGTTTCCTTTAATGCATCATACCATATTTTTCCATAAGCCAGCCCACAAATCCCTTAATAATATGTTCTTGGTCATTTAAATTCCAGCACTATGTGGGTGTATACATATATGTCCACAGCAATAGCACTTTTTGAAATAACAAACTTATTAATTTTACTACAAAGTTTACCGTGAAGCTCAATGACGTTGTTTTTATGGTAGGTTGTAATTTTACGATAATTGGCTGCCAGTATTTTTACAGTAACATTTACAAGCAAATTTGTAAGTGTATTATCTACCAACCGACTTATCAATCAAACTATTTCTGGTTATTTATAGATTTTTCTTATCTTTTCATCGTTATAATTATCAATTAATAAAAAAAAGGTGTATGTACGAACAGATATGTAAACTTTACTTGCATACATCCTGCATCACGATAAATGCCATAAAAGCTTTGTTTCGTTAATTATTACAATATACATCCTGTTCCTGTTCAACTGATGCGCGTGGTTATCAAAATTAATTTGCCAGGAGACTCGCCTAGAGGACGACACCGTAATATACAGGTATGTAATTCGCTACCTTCGAGACACCATCAACCAATCACTTACCTACTTAGAGCCAATCAATTTCGCAGCAGGCGGTTTAAATTTCAGAGACAGTGGCTTCGGTTAATTATTCCACGGCAGAGAGATCACAAATTTGTTACAGTTCTCGCAAATAGAGAAGAACGAATTAAAACCCAAATATATTTCTGTGCGTCCTCTCATCTTTCAACAAAATAAATAATCTTTGAAAATTTGTTAAATATACTATGCTGGTTTTGTGATAAGAATCTAACTTTGTTATATTAGTTTGGGAATAGTTCTTATGTTTTGTGCATCGCATATATTATAAGGAGGTTAAAACAACCTAGCTTCTCTCCACATCCAAGGTCTTGCACCACCCAATCCCCGCTTACGCACTAGTTTAACTACGGCCAATACCTCACATGTTACGTCACTACTGGGAGGTGTTTATTTTGAGAGATCCGCCTCTAGCCAAGCGTTAACAGCCTGAGGAAAATAACAGACATATATTTCAAATCGTTCGTTCATCACTTACATTCCGTATTGTGTGACGTTGTCGGATAAATTGGCTTAGCCTCGTTACTAAGTACCTCTTTTGATAAGCAAAGAGTAGCAGATCAATCAGTTTAGTTTAGGGTGTGACTACACTTTCACCTCTCCAAAAAGTAATTTCTTTCAAAGCGTATTTTCTTATTCGAAATACATACCAATAAACAGTTTTCATAAAATATTTTCCGATTTCGGTAAACTCTACCTAGTCAAGATGGTTTCTGTTATGAATCTATTGCAGGGAGAAAGACCCACGATTCACGTATCCACATCAAACACCCTAAACCCTTACATAACTTCACTTGCTCCGATGGCACAGCCCCTCGGTTCGGGACTTGGCGGCTTCGCTACCCAACGTACCCCGTTCGGCATCCAAGAACTATTAGGTCTTGACAACCACAGACAGTATCCACCGTCTTCTAACCGACACACATCGGTTAGTCTGACTGCACCAACACCGGTAACTGGATCAGCGTGTCCCACATTTCAACCCAGAGGTTTTGGCACCCAGCCCAGTTCGGCACAATGTTTCCCAGACCCGAGCCGTATGTACTTAGGGTCAACTGCTTTCATTCCCAGTGTCACTGGAATCCACGGGATGACGAGGATGCCAGGAATGTCGACTGTCTCAAATTGTATGCCTATGTTGACCCTTGATCAACCGACAACAGTGACCCGCCAACATGGAACAACAGGTAAGCTTTTCTCTGATTCCGGAATTGCTTACTTAATCATATGACCTATAGAATGTTCACATATACCGTTAGCGTTATTCAACTTACTAAAAATGTACAGGTGGGCAGACACTGGTTTTGAGTTCAGAATGTCGAGTCAGTATCACTCATACTTGACCACATCGATCCATTATTGTTGAACACAACGACCGACAGTTGATCAAATTAATTCACAGTTGACCACATCGACTGACAATTGATCACAGTAATCCATAGTTGACCACATTGACCTATAGTTAAACAAGTTGATTAAACCTGTACTTTTAATTTTGCCAAAACCAACACAACCAGGCCCGCCGACGGGGGGGGGGGGAGGAGCAAAGGGGCAACTGGCCAGGGGCCCGGACGAATGAAACCTGGTTATGTCGTAAAGCCCGCTTTTCTCTGCATATAGACGCTTGATACATTAAGAATGACTGAACTAATAATTTGAGTGATAATTAATATGTATTTGTTACTTTATAGATTTAATAGATATTTGTTGTTACTTTATTAACGTTTTTACGCTTATACTGGGAGGTAAAAATGGCTGCTGCTATGATTTTTTCTGGTTTATGAGCTCGTTGCTGTCCTAATTTAGGATCTTCTTTTTAATAAATTTTTGAAAATGTTAAAAAAGAGAGAGAGAAAGGGGGGCCCGGCGAGGATGTTTGCCCCAGGGCCAGTGCTGGCTCTCGACGTTCCTGAAAACAACCTTAAGCCGTAAGTACTTCAGACATTAAGAAACATTAGTGTAAGAGAATATACTCGTGTACCAATACATATGTTAATATTTAAATACGAATGAAACCTTCTCATTGAAATATAAAAGTTACCGAGCTGATGAAGTATTTTCTGTGCGTATTTACTTCAATTCTGTGCATACTCATTAAAGAGCGAAAAACGTGCACAATCTTAGTTACGTAATGCTCTAAATATTGAAGGATAATCAATGTTTTTGAAATTCATACTGTTGGAACATTTCCCTATCTCGACTTGTTCGTTTCCATGAAAAGTTTGTTAGTTTAAAATGTTATATTTAAAGGCAACTGTGTATCTGAAATTCATACTGTTGGAACATTTCCCTATCTCGACTTGTTCGTTTCCATGAAAAGTTTGTTAGTTTAAAATGTTATATTTAAAGGCAACTGTGTATCTGAAATTCATACTGTTGGAATATTTCACTACTTAGAATAGTTCGTTTCCGTGAAAAATGTATTTGTTTAAAATTTTATATGGCACGCCTTCAGATTTAGTTATTATTACTCAAAACCTTTAAAATTTGGACCTTGAAGGCTCGTAAGCTTTTAATTACTATTCTCGTTGTTACTGCTATTGTGTCTCACATTAGTTTGACTATTTATTATTAACATGACTTATTAATAAGGATTTCTTTTTCTACATTGTTATGTAATCAGGTCCATCTCATGTATTTATTCTTAATCAGCCAGATTTATTTTCCTCTCTATATATTGAAATGTGATTGAGAAAAGATGATGCTCTGATAATAGTGAATCAACTGGTTAGTGTTAAGAAACCATGCAACACCTATCAAATGATTAGTATTCAGAAACCATGCAACACCTATCAAATGATTAGTATTCAGAAATCATGCAGCACCAATTACACAATTATTGTTAAGAAACTATCCATTACTTATCAAATGGTTAGTGATAAGATACCTTTCAACAACCATCAAAGAATTATTTGTAAGAACAAATGCAACATTTATCAAATAGGTAGTGTTAAGAAAACATGCAATACTTATCAAGGGTTAGTGTTAAGATATCATGCAACATATGTCACATGGTTAGTGTTAGGAAACCATGCAACACCTATCAATCGATTAGTTTTAAGAAACCATACAGCACCTCTCATAGGATTAGTGTTAAGAAAACATGCAATACTTATCAAAGTACTTTGAATTTTCACTATACAAAAAAACACACACATACACTAAAATTTGAGATTATTAGTAGGAGGAGAAAATACATTTCTCATTTTGGTGTTATGTAGTAACACTGGAGACTGCTATTAACCTAAAAAAAAGATTGTAACCTTTATAAACAAAACAGTGATACGTGAATATCATGTTATAGATATATCAGTTTCCACGGTTAAAGATTTAATTTATAAAGACAACCATCTTTAACATTTCAGTTTTTAGAATCAGAAACTTTATTGATTGATTTTGTTCTGAGTATTTGTGTTTCCAAGGTAGTAAGTTTAATCAGCTATGGTTGTCTTGGAGAATCCTGCTTCTGAAATTAGAAATTATATTGATCAATTTTATTACCTACTTACACTCTAGAACGTACACAAAGTTTACGTAACCTCAATTAATAACAATGGATCACACACAAACCTTACGAAAGCTCAGTTAATAACATTGAATCACACACAAACTTTACGAAAGCTCAGTTAATAACATTGAATCACACACAAACCTTACGAAAGCTCAGTTAATAACATTGAATCACACACAAACCTTACGAAAGCTCAGCTAGATACAATGGATCACACATAAACCTTACGAAAGCTCAGCTAGATACAATGGATCACACACAAACCTTACGAAAGCTCAGTCAATAACAATGGATCACACACAAACCTTACGAAAGCTCAGCTAGATACAATGGATCACACACAAACCTTACGTAAGCTTAACTAGATACAATGGATCACACATAAACCTTACAAAAGCTCAGCTAGATACAATGAGGCACACACACAAATTTTACATGAGATCAACTAGATACAATGAGGCACACATAAACATTACGTAAGCTTAACTAGATACAATGGATCACACATAAACCTTACAAAAGCTCAGCTACATACAATGAGGTACACACACAAATCTTACATGAGATCAACTTGATACAACGAGACACACATAAACCTTACGTAAACTCAACTAGATACAATAGGGCACACATAAACCTTACGTAAGCTCAACTAGATACAATAGGGCACACACACAAATCTTACATGAGATCAACTTGATACAACGAGACACACACAAAACTACATAAGCTACACAGCTATTGTTGCCTTTATGTTTATGCAAAGGAACATTTTGATTGATAACATACTAGCACAAGCTCTCACGGCGGTGTCCTTGTTTCATATAACAGCTACAACAATATTAGTATTAACGTAAGATATAATAATGTACATATAAATTCAACTAATGTAGTTAATAGTAATATTCTTGAGCCATGCTAAGCCAGGTGTCATCATATATAGTTAGGTTGACATTTTTAGGCAGTATAATTTACACTTACGAAGATATGTCTGTACAGACATATATGTTTATATGTTTGTAGTTAAGCATAAAGCTACACAATGGGCTCTTTGTGCTGTGCTCACCACAGGTATCGAAACTCAGTTTTTATCATTATAAATCTCCTGACTTACCGCTGAGCCGCTGTAGTTGCGTTTTCAGAATTGAAATTCTTTCTATTAGAGAGGCGCATATAAGCAACACTAACTAAAGCGTATCAGTCTCTAGAATACTTCTAGTAAATAAGTTAGGTTAACTGGTCTATAATTTCTAGGGCACCGCTTACCTTAGGAGTAACATTACCATATCTGATCTTTGACCTCCTTTAATAGTTTGGAAAAGACACTGTCTTGGCCCTGGTGCTTTATTTTTTCTTAATCTCTCAATCTTTCTACTTACTACATCGAATATATTAAAATAAAAAAATAAATAGATAAAGAGAGTGAATAAATAATTTAAAAGCTCAGCCATTTTATAGGCTTAAAAAATTGACGTCAGTAACTTTTAAAGACCCAATACCCAAATTGATATTGCATATCTTTAAAAATCTTTGTTGTTAGTTTTTAACATCATCAGACAGCCGTTTCTCATAAGCCCATTTTTTTAAACAAATCTCTAGTTTTTCGATACTTATCTAAATATTCCACCCTATTTGTTAATTTAAACGTCATTAACTTATTGCTCTTATCCAAAATTTTATTCTTTATGTCTTTAGTAAACCTGTTAGGTTTGTTCTTCCCTATTATTCTCATTGACAGGGCAGCATTCTAAATGTCTGACGGACGCTTACGTCATAAAGTTTTGTATCTTAAGATACGTTCAGTACGAAGATCACTCTAACCCAAGACGCTTACATAATAAAGTCTGGTATCTTAAAACACTTTCAGTTTTAAAACCACTCTAATGCAAAACGCTTACATCATAGAGTTTTGAAGTCTTAAAACTCTTTCAGTCCAAATATCACTCTAACGCAAGACGTTTTATTTTTTTATGGGGCGGCATCTTGATTAATATAACCATTCGACGCTAGTACTGTCTTGAAATTATTAGCATTCATAGTATACAATTCTGACTGTTCTATCAGTCAATAAAGCCACAAAATATACGATTGGTCTCATTTTACAGTGTTCTGCTTAAAGTTAAACCCTATTACGTTTTCTAGAGAATTGTCATCCCGGTTTACTATAGTTTGTTTTGATTTATAGTTTCAGTCTGATGCAGAATTATTTTCCCATCCTTAAATCTCAATAGTATGAGTAAATTAGAAGTACTTTTTAAGCTTGCAGGGCAAAATATCTGCATAAAAATATCACAAGTTATATCGCAAAACCAATAAAAAAGTAAAGCAAGAATACAAAATGAAATATAGGTTTTATGTTTTGTTGTTACACAGCTTTGAATTCTATGTCTAATTAGGAAATGAAATGCAGGTTTTATGTTTGTTGTTACACAGCTTTGAATTCTATGTCTAATTAGGAAATGAAATGCAGGTTTTATGTTTGTTGTTACACAGCTTTGAATTCTATGTCTAATTAGGAAATGATATATAGGTTTTATGTTTTGTTGTTACACAGCTTTGAATTCTATGTCTAATTAGGAAATGAAATCCCATCGTGAAAACGTTTCTTTTTTTGGGAAGATTTATTCCGTATAATCTCATATCGTGATTATGGTAAACTTCATCCCTTTTCAAACAACTCATATTTATTTAAAACCTCATTTCGTAAGTGTGTAAGGGAGGGGAATAGTCTTCATATTTTTCTTACAGGACAACCTCGTTTCGTGAGTTGGGGATACGTTTCAAATGTTTTCAGGGAGTACTTTTATTCAGGAAACCTCATTCCGCGAATATGAGAAACGTTTTATCTTTTCAGAGAAGAATTATCATTGAAATATTCACTTCACATATTTTTCAAGGAAGACATTTATTCAGAATATTTTAATTTTGCAAGTGGGAGAAGACTCTTCTTATCTTTTCAAATGAATTTGTTTCAGTTGTGGATAACTTTTATGATTTAGTCATTATACATAAAGGTATTATCTATATGTAAATACTGCCCAGAATTACTAGTTCTTATTACGTCTGTACTAATTGAAAACCATTTCAATCAGTAGTTACTTTCCAGGATGTTATTTCAATGTGTACATGTCTAGTTAGACATTGTAAATAACATCCTGGAAAGCAATTACTTTACGTGCTTGCTATTTGAATTGGTTTAAGGTAACTATTTAATAAATACAACTCGATTAATATACTCGAACGAAATCGTGTGACCAGATTAATTTTATAAAGGAAACTATCTAAAAATTAATATTGAGAAAAGCAATTTTGAAAGTACACTTTGAAGATTTCCCCGTATATCATCTGTGCTTTGTTGCAGCACTCAGTTACTATTGAACAACAATGCATATAGTCCTACAATACTTGCAATGAGCCAATCCAACGAAAGGAAGATGCCACAAAATATTTTGAGTTGTTCGTTTTGAGATTTTTTTTTTACACCCTTTATGAATACCTTCATGGATGAACTTAGGAACGTACAAATCCCACGTAAATTTCAGGTTGTCGTAAAATTTAATAAGTTTAAATTAAATCTGCACCTTAACATTTGTTAGTTAGAGCTCAAAACTTGTTTTGATAGACACTATTAATGTTTTGATAAAATAACCTGTTTAAAACGTTTAAAAGGAAGAAAAATATATATAAAAAACATATTTAAGCCCGTCATAATTATGAATGTTATCTTTTTACAAATATGAATAGAACGTGCATAATAATATGGACAGTTTCGTTTTAAAATATAATTTGACAGAGCACTAACGTGAATTTATTAATTCTCAGAAAAATATCTGAGTCACGTTTATTTGTTTGTTTGTTTGTTTAATTATGCACAAAGCTACACAAGGGCTATCTGTGCTCTGCCCACCACGGGTATCGAAACCCGGTTTCTAGCGTTGTAAGTCCGGAGACACTGTGCTACTGGGGGGCAAGAGTCACGTTTATATTAGCAATAAACTTGAAGAGAAACCTTTGGTGAACATCATAAGATCAGTAGATATTGAGAAAGTTTTCAGTTAACAAGAAAATAAATTTTATACGTTATTTGTGCAGAAATATGTAACAAAAGTATAAAGTCTGTAGAAAATGTGACATTTAAACTTTATTGAAATGCATGTGTCTAGCAAAGTTGACGTTACAGATTCATTATTAGTCTATCAAAAGTGACGTTCGAGTGTTATTTCTCTAAGGTTTCCAATAAAACAATAAAACCGATTATAGAGCTTTACGAATCTACATCTCTATAGCATAAATATATTTAGATTTTAATTGCTGATACTTCAAAAGTGGCCTGGTATGACCTGGTGGTTAGGATACTCGGCTCGAAATCTCTGGATCGAGAGTTTGAATCCTCGTCACAGAACACGTTCGTCCATTCAGCTGTGAGGGCGTTATAAAGCTACGGTCAATCCCTTTATTCTTTGGTAAAAGAGTAGCCCAAACTTGGCGGTGGGTGGTGGTGAGTATCCGCCTTCCCTCTAGTCTATCACTGCTGAATTAGGGGCGGCTATCACAAAATTCAGAACAAATAAACGTATCCACTTTTTGAATTTAGAAAATACAAAAGCCTTGAATCCAAACTTATCTGGTTTCTTAGGGTTATACTGTTTCAAAACACTCTGCCCTTTGAATGCGGTTGTCATTTCATCCAATGCCAATTTACTTTTTGGACAAAATGGTTTTGCGAATTTGAGAATTATCACGTCAATCAGTGGACGCATCTTGAATAATCTGTCACGACAAGAAGCACCTCTGGCAACTTGATCATTATTGTTTGCAGAGTGCAGGAAGCTCAAGATCAATTCAAATCTACCTCTAATAAGGACCCTGCAGAAACCAGGAGTATCAGTTAGCCAAAACGTGTTCCAGTAGTCAGTTAGTTCGGGTTTATCGACTAAGGTCATTATAAGGTGCAAAGTAAAGAATTCTTTCATCTCTGGACTGTTCATAGGTATCCATTTACAAAGTCGTGAACATGGTTTCAAATCATCACTTTTCCTTTGTAAAAACTGATCAGCATAGCGGTTTGTTTCTGTTACAATGTGATCAGACACAGCATCATCCAGGAATAACTGCAAAAAAATTGAAAGTCTGCATTATTTAGACTCTGGCTACTCCTGTGCCCTATATTTCTATCATCAAATCTGGAAATCCATGATTGAAAATATTCATCACTCACTGCCAACTTCCAAATAAGTCGACCACGCCCACATACAGGTTGTTTTACCCTACCAGGCCTAGCCCTGGAAGGACAGTTATGTGTAATTGGACACACACCTGTACTTGCAATGGTAACAGGTATATTGTAGTTACGCCCTGCACCATATCCACGAGATTTTTCTTGAATTCTACCTTGAAATTTTGTCCATTTAGAAATGGGAACCTCGTAATCATTGCCATTATCATCATTACTACTATAATTATCCATATCAGTATTAGTCATATTACGCTCAAAATCATCGTCAGATAATTCAAGTTTAGAGCCAAAATCATTGTCAGCTTGCACAAGTTCCATTGTCTCTTCAAGTGCAAAATCACTGGAGCGAGCGATTTGATGCTATTTTGGGCCAGTTCTCTCAAAAAATTAAATAATTTAAACTGCAAATATTACCAATTCTTTTTAATAGCAGCATACGCCATGTTGAATACGAATCGACGGCTGAGATTGTTAGTAAGTCTATTGATTTTATGCGCTCAATTTGCACTTCTAGAGGGAAATTCAAACCGCTTTATATGGTCGCCATAACAGTTAGGAGACGTCCCCCAAGTAGGGATAGTTAGCCATATCTTACTCATCATATATGTAAGCAATATGCTCCTCAAAGAACCTAATTTAGGGTATTCGTCACAATTCGCCGAAGATGTTGCGGTCTGGAAAAGTGCTCCCACTCTCTCAATAGCAGCAACAAATCTGCAACCTCAATTAAACAATATTGTGGAATACTATCAAAATATCGAACTGAAATAAATGTACCTAAAAATCAATAGGTAGTATTTACAAAACAGGCAAGACATAAAAATGACCCACAAAAAAAGCTATATATGAATGGGACACTTCTCCAGACCACAACATCAGCAAAATTCTTAGAATCAACCCACGACTCTAAGGTAACGTGGGTTAAACACGTAAATAATATACTAACAAAAATTTGGAAGCGTACGAATTATGCAAGGAGTCTAACTGGCAAAAACTATGGAATCTCACCAGCTAATATAATCAAAATATACAAAACATATATACGTCCTTTCATAGAATACGCATGTCCAGCATGGTTAAACATGGCTTCTAAACACATTAATAAAATCCAATCAATACAAAACTTCCCACTTACTACAGCATATAAAGTACCCCGTACCACATGAACAAAATTCATGCACAATTATGCAAACATACAATCCATCTTTGATGGACTCCTGTATAATTTGCTAAATTTCTTCGCGAAAAACTGGCAAAAAAAAACGACCTACTATGTGAATGAGATCGTTATTGCATACATGATGAAGATAGACCTAAGTACCTCTCACCTAGGTATATTAGAAATAAGCATTTGATCAGGCCAACATACACTAGACGAAGAAACCGACATTACTTTTAAGCTTCTACGATAAGCATTAATAGGGTATTTATATGAAATACTCTCGAGGATCAAATAAAACTAGTGAAAATGTGAATACACATATGGAACTGTCCGCCACGTGCAGAACGTTTTGCAACATTCACATGGATATTACTGTCATTACATACATGGACATTACCCTGAAAGGGGTCAGAGTAAGTTTGACCCTCACGTATTAATAATAATAATAATAATAATAATATTAAGATCTAAAAGGAGGGAGGAAGAGGTCAACACTGAACCTGACCCTCTCTGGTCTAAAACATGAACCGAATTCCGATGAAGAAGAAATTAGTTAGCAATATGCAGGACGAAGAGGTCAGAATTATACCTGACCCTCCCGGATACACGTGGATCTAAATCCCGATGCAGAATACCAGCAATATGCCGACCTCATCTGCCTTCTACAAGAATGGCCTAAAGATGTTTTCGCATCCGGAAGTATCTAGGAACACAGCCTAATCCAAAATCGTTTGTGATGAAAGATATACACACCAGCATTACAAATGAACAAATTGAAAATGAAATCCCACACACAAACATAAAATACACAAAAACTGAAAGACTCTTCTCAAACATAACACAAAACTTAACAACATAGTTAAAGTATATGTACAGAAAACATAAGATATTCAAAGCGTGATATCATAGGGTGTCATTCTCTTGTATCATAAATACAGAGTAGAACCTGCAAAAACATCAGCGGTAGTTGTAAGTTTGTAACCAAGTGTTACAACTGATAACGCTATGCACATGTGGCGGCAGCATATAGAGCTCATCCACGGTGTGTGGGTTGTGGTAGAGAGCACAGAAACTCAGACTGCCCCAAAGCAAACATACAACCACATTGCTGTAACTGTCAACAGCACCAAACAACAAATTATTAGGTCGTCAAGAAATTAATGTCGCTTTTTTAGATGAAAAACCCGAATAATTTATATATATGAAAACAAAATATTTATTATATGAAATAGTCTCCATTCTTATCCATAATGCTTTTTCATCTTACAATCAGGTTGTTAATGCCCCGATTAAAAAAGTCACTTGGCTTTGAAGCAAAGAATATGTCGATGTCCTCTTTAACACCTTCCACATTTGCATAAGTTTTCCCATTAAGATGGTGTTGCAGCGAACGAAAAAGATTGTAATCTCATGGTGCCATATCTGGAGAATATGGTGGGTGGGGGAAAACTTCCCAACCCAACTCCATAATCTTGTGTTGCGTCAAACATGCCACATGTGGACGTGCATTGTCGTGGAGAAGAAGAAAACCTTTCCGATTGACAAGTGAAGGGCGTTTCTCATGAAGGGCTTGATTTAAACGTTCCAGTTGCTGACAATAGATCTCTGCATTCACAGTTCGCTGTGGATTGAGGAGATCGTCATGAATTACTCCTTTGATGTCCCACCAAATGCAAAGCATCACTTTCTGCGG
>NW_013666659.1:312947-318297 GCF_000517525.1 Limulus polyphemus | reverse complement strand
CCATTTTTCACCATCGGTGACAATTCTGTCCAAAAATGGTTCACGCGCATAACGTGCCAGAAGAGACGAAGCAACGTTCACACGTTAGAAACGATGATCATAGGAGAGTTCGTGAGGCACCCAAGCACCTTCTTTATGGAGTTTTTCCCATATTCCTTAAATGTTTACGTTTTGTTTCATGAGAGACAAACAATTTCAAGGCCATTTCACGAATGTGTTGCTTTGGGTTAGACTCAACAAGCGTCTTCAGAGCATCAATATCAATTCCAACGAAATTTGCTGAACCATCGTTGACACTTACGAACATTCAAAACATTTTCATAAACTTTTTTGATAGTCTTTGTGGCTAGAGAGGCGTTGTTTCCCTTCTTGTATTCAAACAGCATTACATGCCGAATGTATGTCTCGTCGTGTGTCATCACTATAAGACATTAGATCATACTAAACTTTACACATTACATAGGCTACACTAACGTGACGTTTAGGTGGTTCTTTTATCTATTATACGTGATGTACGTTTTGGGGGGGGTGGGGTGGCTAATGAAAGTGTTTCAATACGCGACATTAATTTCTTGACGACCTAATACAAAGTATATCCTAAATATCAGGACATCAAAACACGAATATTTAACATACAAAATAACTCAAACATAAACGTCAAACACACACACACAGTACCCTGAAGCAAACAGATCAGAAGAACACCCCTATTACCAACACCAAAAGTTCAAGTAATAAAAGGGCCAGGCATGGAAAGGTGGTTAGTGCGCTCGACTCGCAATCTGAGGGTCGCGGGTTCGAATCCCCGTCCCACCAAACATGCTTGCCCTTTCAGCTGTGAGGGCGTTATAATGTGACGGTCAATCCCACTATTCGTTGGTAAAAGAGTAGCCCAAAAGTTGGCGGTGGGTGGGGATGATTAGCTGCCTACCCTCTAGTCTTACACTGCTAAATTAGGGATGGTTACCTTTCCCCATTAAACACCTACATTAATTATAAGAAATAATCCCCCCCCCCCAGTAGCACAGCGGTATGTCTGCGGACTTACAACGCTAGAATCCGGGTTTCGATACCCGTGGTGGGCAGAGCACAGATAGCCCATTGTGTAGCTTTGTGCTTAATTACAAACAAACAAACAAAGAAATAAGCCACATATAGCTAGCAACTAAAATTTATCATTAGAGAGAAATATTATGAGTGTATTAATAGGGTATATAATGTATCCCATTACCCATTCAAGCTGTCTCCAGCCATTATATGTAAATACATTCGTAGTAGGTTAAGCTTTTGAAAAGTGCGCAATTATCTATGGAAGTTTTAGTGAATTTGCAATACTACCGCCCAGACCAGACATTAGCGCCGGGGTGGAGGAAAAAGTCTGCATAGCACCTGACCTTCCCAGATCCCGATCAAGATAAATTTAGACGGCGACGGGCGCTTCTAAAGGATTAAATGTTTGCACGTGTATTGTATACATTCTTCTAAATGTTTATATATTCATTATGTACATTTTTGTAAATGTTTATACATGCATTATGTATGTTCTTGTAAATGTTTGTACATGTATGATGTACATTCTTTTAAATTTTTATTCAAACGCATATACCAGTGTCTTAGACCACTAAGAAATTCCCTCAAAGCTATACAAAAACACATGGAGTGCTTACGACAGCTACACTCTTCCCTTAAAGACGTACCAAGATAGATGTAGAATATTAGACCACCATGCCATTCCCTAAAGACCATATCAACAGAGTTGAAACATCTTAAATGAATAAGTCATTTCTTCAAAGCTATATCAACAGAGATGTAACTTCTTAGACCACTACGCCATTTTATAAAAGAAAAACCAACAAAGGTGCTAATAAGCAATTATTTTAAAGCCATATAAACATCTTAGGCCACTAAGTCATATACTCAAAAGAATGCTAGTACAGAAGGTGTTGTTTTCAGGAAAAGACTTGGGGGTTCAAGATGATACAATACAGATGAATCGTCTTAGGCCATTAGACCATTCGCTCAAAACTGCCCCAAAACAGTTTCAGTGTGTTAGATCACTAACGTATTCATCAAAACTCTTCCAAAACAGATGCAGCGTTTTAGACCACTACGCTATTCCCTAACAGCTATACCAAGACAGGTACAGACTCAACATTTTAGACCATTAATATATTTTCTTAAAGCCATTGCTACACGGATGTAGCATATCCGATCATAATTCATTCCGTAAAAGCCATTTACTTAAAGCTGTACCAACATAGATGCAGCACCTACAACCACTAAGTCATGTATTCAAAGCTCTACTAACACAGTTCGAGCGTATATCACTTCGCCTTTTCTCAAATTATACCAACAGAGATGCAACATTTAAATCAAAAAGCCATTCTTTGAAAATTATACTAACTTATATGTAGCATCTTAGACGAACTAGCCATTCCCTGAAAGCTCTTTAAACACAAAAGCAGCGTCATAGACCACTAAACCATCTCCTCAAAGGTATTCCAACACAGATGCAGCGTTTTAGACCAATAAGCCATTCTCTCATAGCTATATTAGCACAGATACAGCGTATTAAGCCGTTAAGCCACCCTCTGAAAGCTATACTAACACAGATGTAGTATTAGACCACTGAGTTATTCTTTCAACCCTATACAAAGAATTATGCATCGTGTTAGATCATTACACAATTCCCTCAAAGCTACACTAACATAGATACAGCATAATAAATAAGCCAGCCATTCCCTCATTTCAAATTTTTATCTTCCCCTAAGTTCTTAAGTCTTCAGTCTTATTCTAGTAACTATGGAGAGAAATTAATCACAAAATTAATAAAAATATTCATATACGCGCTATGGTTATCAGATTACACTTCAGATTACTATATGTTTTGTCTGTTCAACAGGGAGAGTAAGAAGAACAATAATTGTGCTACTTGTTTACTGCTTATTTTTCTCGTAATCTAAAACAAATATATAAAGCTTTTGTTTTTAATTTAATGTAAGAAATTCAGATCTGTGCAGAAAAATACGATAAATGACATTGAAAAATTTGGAACATCTGTGGGAAAACTTCAGATTTGTCCAAAAACTCATTTTTTTTATATATAAAATTACCGTAGTGTTACTACTAAAACTTTAACATGTGAATATAATTTGATAATATACAAAGATAAAGCAAGATTGTATTAATAAATATGTTGAGATAATTAACACCGTCGTTGTTATAACAATGTTATAGTAAGAATACTGGAGCTGTTTCTTTAAGTCAGCATTGTTGAGATTTACTACAACCCGTTAAGCTACAATTCTTTAATTGTATAAACTCACAGACATAAACTTCTTTCTAGTTATCATTGTCCTCACATATATATTTAGAACATCACACGATTGGACTTAGATTAATGGTTTGTATATTTTTAAGCGCAAAACTACACAAAAGGCTATGTACGCTTTGCAACCCATTGATATTTAACCCGAAATGTTAGCGTTATAAGTCCTCAAGCTTGCCGCTGAGCTACATGGAACGATGGTTGGTTGATGCAAGTTCATATATATGGTCCATATATATATTCATCTAACAAAGTTTACAAGATAACTCTTCGACATTTGTGGAAAAATAAGTATAGTAAGTGAGAGCTAGAAAGTTCAATATACAAAAGAAATAAAAATAAGTCTTCTAATAATAATATGTCTTTCTTTGAATAACGTCACTTTATTGACGGTTAAACTATTAATAATCGTTTAAATAATTCACTGTTTCAAGTTTAAATACTGTAGTTTCTTAGTTTATCTTAAGCCTGTTTTTCGTTTTATCTTATTTTCCTTTAGTTTTTACTTTTTATTAAGATCATTAGTTTGATAAGAAATTTATTTGTTAAACATTTCTAATTAATTTTGTTGCTTTCACGCCATATGTTTTTATCACGTTATTTTAGATTTCCTTTGGCAGTATGACCGTTTTTCCTCCTCTTGTAGTTTTCATGAAGCAGAAGAACAGCAGAGTGGTAAGTTTTCCCATGTCTTTCATTTTTCACGATGTCTTTTGATCAGGTATGAGGACAAGTCTGAAATATTAAAGAGCATTTTATATGAAACTAATTAACTGAATGACAATTTATTCTCATGTCTCATTTTTCACGATGTCTTTTGATCAGGTATGAGGACGAATCTGAAATATTAAAGAGCATTTTATATGAAACTAATTAACTGAATGACAATTTATTCTCATGTCTTTCATTTTTCACGATGTCTTTTGATCAGGTATGAGGACGAATCTGAAATATTATGAGTAACAATATGCTAATTACATTTTGTCCAATGATGCTTATCATTAATGTGATATTTCTGTAGAAGATAATAATTAAAATCAAGATTTTGTTAATTAATAATGCCATTTATTTATGAATTTCTTACAATGAAATAACTAATCTAAAGTTTGATCACCAAAATGTTTTAAGTAATAGTTAATCGGAAATCTGATAATCAGTTGTATTTTTTTAACATTTAAGCGGAGATGTGATCACCAGGTTGATATTTTTCACATATAATATATAAGGTTATATTCAGTACATCTAAATATACCTTTTCCACAGTAACATGTCCCAGGACTGATCTTAATTCAAATTACATTATTCCTTAGTAGGCCAGTTTGAATTTCTTTTAAGAAGTACTTGTACCAGTATCTCATCTCTACCTTATGTGTTGCACGCCGCAGCATCCCGACGAAGACTTTCGTTAAATACCAGGAATCATTAAGTCGTTTGGGATATAAAATGCAAAGTATTTGGTATTTTCATTATGAACAGCACTTTTGCGACACATGTACTAAACGGAAAGATCAGATACTCCAGAGGTTCAGCATAGCCATCTCTCACTTTGAACTACTGACCAGAAGAAGGACAACTAACTAACAAAACTTGTCACTTAGATGCTTACTTTTAAGTGAATAATGTCATTTATTTCCAGTTTTATATCGCGCTCACAGCTGACAGTGTTGAGCGTCTTCAGCAGCATATCGTGGGCTCGAACCTGGGACCTTCTGATCTGCACATTAACCACTATCAGTCTTTGATGAAACAATAAGTCTTAGAGTATAGAATGCCTTAGCTGGCGGATCATGGCATTTTACAATTTTACATGCGTGACGTGTGTTACGTATTACAATTTCGAATGGTCTGAAACCGAGCTAAATGATAATTTAAAGTTAGTAGTTAAATAAATGCCGATATGTATCCAATTTATGATATTTACCAACAAGATTGATACACACAGTTTTCTTTTTTTAATATAAATATATTTTAATACAAAAACAGTAATACAATTTACAATAACAGTTATTACAAATATACACC
>NW_013666659.1:308879-311947 GCF_000517525.1 Limulus polyphemus | reverse complement strand
ATATTTGGGGGTGCTTAACTTTTTTCCAGGTGTATAGTTATTACAAACAATGATTTATATACAAAAGTTTTATAAACTTACAAGCAATATAAAGTCCTCTTTCTACTCTGGAACTTCCTTGATTTCTTATTGAGGGTTCATGATGAGCGAGTTCATTACGAGTTTATGTAGATACAATTCGCTTAACAGGGAGCTAGTTAGCTTTGTACTTCGTTATTCACCAGCCACACAGAAGTATTGAGAGAACTGCATTTGATGTGCTTGGTCCTCTGTCACAGAGCAACAGTAGAAATAAATACATCATGATTGTGAGGAGTTACTTCACCAAATGTCCAAATATATATGCTGTTTATAACCAGGAAGCAGAACCTCTAAACGAGTAACTTGTCTTGAATGTCTTTCAAGATTTGGGGTATCTGGGAAATTTCACTCTCTCAGAGACAGAACTTTAAAACAGCATTATGTGCAGAAAGCGTAAAATCCATGGAATAATTGTTTGTTTGTTTGTTATGAATTTCGCGCAAAGCTATAAGTATAAGACTAGAAGGAGGGCAGCTAGTCATCACCACCCACCGCCAATTCTTGGGCTACTCTTTTACCAACGAATAGTGCGATTGCCCGTCACATTATAACAACCCCACGGCTGAAAGGGCGAGTATGTTTGGTGTGACGGGGATTCGAACCTGGTCTGGAACTTCCTTGATATCTTATTGAGGGTTGACGATGATCGAGTTAATTTCGAGTTAACTTAGGTACAATTCACTTAATAGGGAGCTAGCTAGCTCTGTAGTTCTCGCTGATCACACATCGATTGCAGGTCGAGTTTTTTTTTACCGCTGAAGTTATATAATGTCTTTTTAAAAGTACTAATGTCTGATGTGAATCCACTGAAGTTAAATGTTTTATAAAGTTCAAAATGTATAAATGTTCCTGGTCAAATATCTGAAGTTTTCCGGTTAATAAGCGTTAATCAGAATTATACCTTCCTAGGTTTATAGTATACCAACTATAGCAAACCAATAATATATATTATTTTTAGGCGTGTCGCGTTGGTTATATTTATAGGCGTGTGGAGAGTTTCTCGAAAATTCAGATTACGTAACATTACGAAGCTATACTATCGCTTACGTACACACATATATTGTTGATTCTTACATTCGAGAATCTTCTACAACTTTAGAGAATAGGCGGGAGATTCGCAATACATATTTAAAAGTACACGTTATGTAAATTTCTAAATATAGATTTTATTTAAACAAACATTGATATTAAAATAAATATAGAATAATAAATCCGTCACACGTGACATCATAATACGAACTGTAATAATTTAAATCATACAATTCTTTACTGGACCAGTACGGCTTTCCAATGAAAATGCATTATATCACTTGTAACTCAGTTAGCTGACTAATGAGCTCTGTTATTGAACGAAAGCCTTCGTCGTCAATGTTGTAACTATTATTGTGATGTAGTATCACACGCACGTACTACTACGAAACCAAGCTTGATTAGAATCGTTGAGAGAAAAGCTGCTTCTGAGCTGTAGCACACTGTAGCTCTTCAAATTTGCAGGGATAAAACTCCAGTGCTTTATACATAACTGAAAAGCGTGACTGCTTTGTAAGTTTCAAAAACGTAAAACTAAAACGTTTGAGATGGTTAATGTCAGATTAGTTGTGTTAGACACAAATCTTTTTATTACCTTTAACTTGGTACTATTATTACTATTTATTACACGATTTTGTTATTCGTTTAGTTTGTTAATAATTTTTAATAGACATTAGTTTTATTTATTGTACTAGTTTTTGTTGTATTATCTGTACTGTTCTGCTACCCGACTCTATACTTAACGAGTAACATGTCGTAGTATTTATGTTGTTAAGCACAGAGCTACACAATGGACCATCTGTGCTATGCTCACCGCGGGTATCGAAACATGGTTTTTAGAATTATAAGCTGAACCACTGGGGAGCCGTAGTATTTATCTCATATATTACACTACTTTACGGTTGCACTGTCGAAGCAATTTAATGGGCAATTTAATTAGTCACAATTAATTTAATTAATCACCATTAATTTAATTAATCACTATTAATTTAATTAGTCACAATTAGTTTAATTAATTTAATTAATCACAATTAGCAATTTAATTAGTCACAAGATGTCCTTGTTAAGGGTAGTTGTATGAATATTTGGTGACACTTTTCAAAGGCAAGGGAATTGGTGATATTTAACTTTTAACGTTAATCCATTCATTCAAGTTAATGCTACATATCGAAAGCCTCATGGTCATATTCTACTAAGCTTTTGATTGCCGTATCTTCTTTTGATTTTTGCCATAGCTGTTTAATTTTAAATAAATTACCTTTGAGGTCGACCTTTTTATAGCCTTCAGTAAATAACGAAGTTCAACTGCAAAAAACAATAACACGCTTTTATACAAATACTAACATTATATTTTACCCCTGAGGTTAGCTACGATATAGTAGTAAGCAGCACTGATACGAGCGAAAACTATCCGCATTGCTGTTATTCTTTGAATTTCGTACAAAGATACTCGTTTGCCGACTGCTCCAGCCGTCCGTAATATTCAAGTGATAGAGGGAAGGCAGCTAATCAACATTATTCAATACCAACTCGTGGGCGACTTTATCGAATAGTTGGATTTGATCGTCACTCTTATAACGCACTCTCGGTCCCCGAGTGTGGAACATGATATTTTTTGGGGGGGGGGCAATAAAAAGGGCGCGGAGTACGGAACCACGGATCCATAGTCTGTATCACTAAACACTGAATTATGCTCGGCCTACTGTGAAAGTAACATTAAAATTCGGTAAATCTGTCAGAGTGCAATTACTATAGAAGACGAGAGCCAACCTTTTAAACTACCAACTTACCTTCTTGCATTTAGTTGTATTTTCTTAAAGTAAATGTGTATAACATAACACATTCTCATAACACAGCTAACAATAGTATAGTAATGCTGCGACATCTATTCTGGAAAGCTAAGGATGTTTCAGTTAATTTCTAAAGTATTGTTACGACAGCGGAATTCACGTGACGCT
>NW_013666659.1:301965-308820 GCF_000517525.1 Limulus polyphemus | reverse complement strand
AGGCTCGAGTGTTTGCCAGACGCCCTCTATTTTGTATATATATGACCGGTAAGAGGTGACGACAGAGAATAATTGCAGACAGAGAGATATAGAGACAGATAATCGAGTCAAGCCGTAAGGAAAGTGCGTGAATCATTGTGAATTCTAGCGGGTGTTAAGATAAAGTGACTGTGGAAATTAAGTGTATTGCAAAGTTGTATTGAGAAAGAATAAATTAATTTTATTTAAGAAAGGACTTGTATCGCTGAAGGTTTTGGGAAGGAATTTTTACGGGAAATTAACAAACGACAAGAGACGTAACAGTATCTAAGCTGTGATACTCTACAATAAGATTTTTTTATACAAATAATGTGATATCGAACTGTTCTTAAAGCTTATAAACCAAATTTAATTAAAAGATAAGAACGTTATAACGCTGGGTTCCAAATCATTGCCTAATTTTTATGAAAGAGAAAAGATTCTGACTGAAAAAAATATATAATTTTGTTTTTTCCCACTGGTTTCAAATCTAGAACTATATCAGTGAATTCTAACATTTTAAAAATATATATCTAAGAAATTAATTCAGGCAGTCTATTTCCCCTTATCTGATACTGTAAAATGTCTGTCTTAGAGCTCTTAATTTATCCTTGTACAAAAGACTGACCTGCTGAGGATTTAGTTGAGCTCGAACTGAGGGAAGCTAGGAGTGACTCCTTCTAGTTTAAAGGTTTAACTTTACTTGAGATACTAAGTAAAATGGGCTTGGTTTGAGCTCTTATGTAACGCTGCAAGGTTAGGACTAACTTGAGATACTGTGAGTGTAAGCTTCAGACACTTGAAACATGATTTGATTTGAGCGAAACATAAAGCTTTAAGTTTTCAATGCTGCGAAGTGTATAAAAATGTTGTTTAACGTAATGCATAAAAATTTTGTTTCACAGATTGTTTGTTTGTTTGTAATTAAGCACAAAGCTACAAAAATGGCTATCTGTGCTCTGCCCACCACGGGTATCGAAACCCGGATTCTAGCGAAATTTTAATTGCTTTCTTTAACTACGTATCATAAAATATACTAAAAATAATACTCCAAACACATAGTCTTAAATGTATCTGCTTTGAAGTTGTATATTTATCCTCCTCTTTCTGAGGAGGCCCGGTATGGTCAAGTGGATAGGGTATTCGACTCGAAATTTGTGGGTCGTGGGTTCGAATCCCCGTCACACCAAACATGCTCGCCCTTTTAGCCGTGTTATAATGTGATGGTCAATCCTACTATTCGTTGGTAAAAGAGTATCCCAAGAGTTCACGGTGTGTGGTGATGACTAGCTGCCTTCCATCTAGTCTTACACTACTAAATTCGGGACGGGCTAGCGCAGATAGCCCTCGTGTAGCTTTGCGCGAAATTCAAAAAACAAACAATCCTAGTCAATTTTAAAATTCCTAAATTTTTGCGGTTTAAAAATATAAAAATAAAGCTTGTTAAAAGACAAAGTTCACCACAACTTTTATCGTAACACTGTCACATTTCATACGAAATCGTTTTCATTTGGATATGCAAATTAGTAAGATATGAAATATTAGAAAAATATCATTACAAAAAAACTAAAAGTCTCATGTTTAAAGCGTGACCAGTTGAACAATAGCACACATAGAAATTAATAGTTTCTTTGTTGGTAAGCACACCATGGTATCGAAACCTGAGTTTTAGCATTATAAATCCTCTCACGTACTGCTAATATACCAGAAGGGGCAGAAATTAATAGTTATCTATGCAAAATATAAAATATTCAAAAATCGTGATATCAGGAAATTAAAACAACTTGTGCAAGAAGTAAAGGATTAATGTGTAGTCGGCCCTGGCATGAACTAACGGACTGTGGGTCCGATAATCCATGGTTCGCGTCCTGTGACACCAAAAAATAAATGAAATCACGTTCCATACATTGAGTCAGTGGGTGTGTGAGAAGAGTGACAGTCAATTACCACTGCTCCTTTAGAGTAGCACAAGAGTTGGCGGTGTGTGCCCTTGACTAGATACTTTCCTTTTAGTCTATCAGTTCAATATTAGATTTTGTTAAAGCACATTCCTCTGATGTAGCTTTACGCGAATATCTCAAAGAAACAAACAAACTCTTCGTTTCTCTGTTCAATATCTAAAGGTACAACAATATTCAACTAACAATTGAAAACAATAATTACGTTGGTATAAAAAATATTCCGAGAAATAAGTTTTAAGTTAGCGTTTATTTATGTTAATCAAATTTTCTGAGATTCGATGAAAAAGGAAGTCGTGAAAAGCTGAAGAAGCGAGATAATAATAGGTTATAACTTTTAAGTATTTTGAATGATCTCTTTACACGCTAGTATCGTGTCTTCGTAAAGACATTAGCAGACGTTGTTTTCTAGAAATGACATCATTATTATCGATAGCACGTGAAAAGCTCACGTTGCTTAGCACTCATTAAAAATCATTTATCATCTCCAAGACGTTAGAGGTAATAAGTGCACGTACTTCAAGTTGATTGGCTTTTGCTATTAGTCAAGGAGTTGACTGACTTCTTTCACATTCACGTGATAAACATCAGGCTGCTTGTTTTTTGTTTTTTTCTTCTTCTTGAGCTATATTTAGTGTCATATAGTGTAATTAAACCTTACTCTCCTAAAGTGGAGGGAGGAGTTAACCAACATTGTCATGCAATCTTCGGATTTTATAGATTTTTCTAACTTAAATTTACATGTTTTTTATTGTACTGTAACTTCCATATGACTGGTGGTTAAGGTGAAGAAGAATGTTTTAAATGGATCAGCAGAAAATGTATAAAATTAGGAAATTAATTAATTCGGCTAAGCGAATTAAAATAAAACGTTTTTTCCCGAAGTAAAAATTAAAGATTTTTCAAACAGGTGCGTCATTAGCACGTACCTATGTATTTATATTTTATATCCAAAGCTACAAGCAAGTTCAGAGCGTCGAAATGTATCTAATCAAGGATTATTCAAAACAAATATTAACAAATGACGCATTTGTTTTTTGTTTTATAGATAGAAATGTAGTGTCAGTGGAAAAAAATAATTGATACGTAACAGCATCAAGACAAAGATAGAGCCTGAAATTCTCGCAGGATGCTCAATTATTTCATGTTTATGGTGATCAGTATTTTGCAATTTCAACTTGAACAGGACTAAGATTAATCGGCTACGTAAGATATCTCGGGGGTTCAAGTCCCCCTAATTCTGAACTATGACCAAAGGGAAGGCAGACAGCCAAAATCACCACAAGGACCTTGTTCCATTTTTAATCGACTTACGGGATTAACTGTCACTCTTAAAACGCATGCAAAGTTGGAAGTAAGGAGCAACAACATCACGACTCGAACCTTGAACATTACATTCTGCAATCGAACAAACTAACTACTTGATCCATTATGATAATCGACATATAATCTTTTTTTAACAATTTCTAAACATTCTAATCATTTCTTCAACCTCTTGAAGGAGATGTATAACATTCGACTAACTGATTGTATAACATTCTCTAACTGATTGTATAACATTCTATAGCTTATTGTGTAATGTTCTGTAGCTTATTGTGTAATGTTCGCTAGTTGATCGCAACTGTAACCTTGTGTAAACATTCACTAGCTGATTATGTGAAATTCTCTGGCTGGTTATGCAACGTTCTTCAGGTAATCATGTAACATTCTCTACCTGATTATGTAATATTTTATAGGTATTTGTGTAACATTTTGTAAGTAATCGATAGTGTAACATTCTCTTGTAGATTATGCAATAGTCTCTAGTTGATTGTGAGACCTTCTTCTGTTAAATGTGTAAATTTGTAGCTGAAAATGGGACGTGATTTTATTTGTTGGGTAAAGGAACAGAAAACAAAATTAACGTTTTGACCAAATGACCTTTATGAGATCCCAATGAAGTTCGTATTTTTGAAACGTTGAATAGTTACAAATATATTTTAGCGATTCTCATGACAAATAATAGCGTTCGTTGCAATACTATTATTATACACTCTTCTAACTCCCGAAAGGCCTTAAGAAACAAGATATATAAATAACGTTTAAAAATGTGATAGGCCTATTAATAATGTATTATGACAAGTATAAATGTAAATATTCTTCGCCGGCTTGTAAAAATCACACACACACCATCAGAATTCTTGTATCAAACGACTTATTTAAATACTTTTCTGACCATTGCTGTATTTGTTGTATCAATGGGCATTTGCACGTATTATAAACTTAACATCGTAGTTAAACTAAATATTTTTTTGCAATTTTCATTAAAACTGTAACACATATTCTTTTAGTCTGTTGACTTACACCATAAAAGCTGATTCTCTACATATACGGTTTGCCCCCTTGAAAATGTATCCCAACCGAGTTTATGCGTATAGCTAGCTAGCTCTCTGTCGATGAGATATACATTGTTTGAGATAGCTTGATAAATAGTCTGTGTTTATGCATAAAGCTCTCTCTTTGTTCATGAGATCTAGATTGTCTGGGATAAATTAGAAATGAATATTCTGAGTTAATGCATAAAGCTATCTCTCTCTTCATGAGACATAAACTGTCTGAGATAGCTTAACAATAAATATTTTTACGCCTGAAGAGAGTGGCGTTAGAACACCGAAACATGTAGGGTTCTTTTAGGGATGGTCCCTGTTTTTAATAAATTATCTATTATGTAATTGTTTCGTCTCTGGTTGTTTGTTAATTTCCGGTATAAATTCTTC
This sequence comes from Limulus polyphemus, assembly GCF_000517525.1. Lineage (NCBI taxonomy): Eukaryota > Metazoa > Arthropoda > Merostomata > Xiphosura > Limulidae > Limulus > Limulus polyphemus. The sequence continues at coordinate 304,088 of NW_013666659.1, read as the reverse complement.
CCGAGGAACTTCAGCGATATAAGTCCTTTATTTATTAAAACTAGTTTATTCTTTCTCAATCACAGTCACTTTAACTTAAACACACGCTATAAATCACAACGATTCGCCAGTTTACGTACGGTCACTATCGCTCACTTGATTCAATTATCTGTCTCTATATCTCTCTTTGCAACTATGTGGCGGGCTTATATGTATAAATAGAGTGCGCCTGGAAAAGACTAGAGGTGCCAGGAAAAGTCATGATCCTTCAAGAAACTCATGACGTGTTACCAGCGTTACGTGATTTCCGTTGTCATAACACTGCCCCTTCCTTAGTATTGTACGTCCTGAACAACAGCCACTTACATTAAACCAACAGGTAATTAACAATAACTTGATTAAATGTACAGAATGTACAAATACAAAATTAGAATACAACAAAGTCACTTAATTTTACAGGACGTATCTTCTTCTGTACTGGTCTCTGTCTCATTGGCTTCTGCTTCACGTGGGGTTCATCTGCTCCATCGAGAAATGTTCCATTATTGGTAACAGTCACATTAGTGGTAGTAACTTCATCAACGGCTTCACTGTTTCCCTTCTCTAAACCGGGTAGAGTTTCTTCTTCGACAGTGGCTTTTTCAGGTAACATGTCTCCAGCAGCATCATTTGTTCAGTTGTTCCTTTCGTTCCAACTGAAATGTCCTGGACCATGATAATGCCAAAGCCTGTTGGCATGTACCACCTTTGGCTTATCTCGCCGATCCCATTTTATTCGGAAAGTCACATCTGAAAGACGATCCACTATGTCCTATGGGCCTTCCCATGGAGAAGACAACTTAGAAGACTTTCCTTTGGTCTTCCTGGGATTATACAACCACACCTTTTCTCCTGGTACAAAGCTGACTTCAGTAGATCTTTCATCATAACATAGCTTCATGGAATCAGCAGACGTTTTCAAGTTTGAACGCACTTGATGGTGAATATAACCCATCCTTTCAGATAACACTTTCACGAACTCTGACACATGTTCAGGCAACTCTTCGTAAGGTGGGCGTCCTGTTATCAGGTCTACTGGCAACCGAAGTTCTCGACCAAACATCAGCTTTGCTGGAGTGTATCCAGTGGCTTTGTGCTCTTCTGTTCTATAAGCCACCAACAGTGGAGGGAGTAAGACATCCCAGTCATCTTGGCGGCTATTACAAAATTTTGCCAATTCCTGTCCCAGTGTCCAATTGTACTTTTCTACCATCCCATCGGACTGTGGGTGAAGTGGCGTTGATCTGGTCTTTCGTATGCCAAACAACTTGCAGCATTCATGAAACACAGCTGATTCAAAGTTACGGCCTTGATCACCAATGGAAAGAGTAGCTGTTGACACTGCTGGTCCTTTGCCCCAAACTCGTGCTGGAAACAGGTACATTTGTGTGGTGATGGATTATTTCACCAAATGGCCTGAGGCATATGCAATACCAAATCAGGAAGCTACAACTGTAGCTTCGGCTATTAATGATTTCTTCTTCAGATTTGGTATGCCATACGAACTGCATTAAGTGCCAACTTGATATAACTTCATTGGAGCACGTCCCTTATGCTTGGGTCCCCTTTTAGCACGACATGTACTGCGTGTCCTGCACCATTCTTCCACATCTTGCCTCATACATATCCAGCAAAATCTCTGTCATAGGTGACTCAATGACTTCTTAATTCCGAGATGTTCTCCTATTAAACTATCATGGTATTAATGCAGCACAACTTCCCGTAACTCTCTCGGTATAATCGTTTGTCAGGTCGTCACTTGCCCATCTACAGTTTCCCATCTCCAGAGAAAAATGCCACCTTCAAGCTTCAACTGGTCCCATTGTGCCCAATAGTTCTTTGTCACAGGGTTTAAGCTAGACACCTTCTCCCAAACAGGGCACAAAACACTTGCTTTTAGAAAATCAATTATTGGCTTCAAATCTTGGCCTTTCTCCTGTTCTGATTTAATATCTATACCTGGTTCCACTTCACCATCATCAACTCCTTCAGTCACTTTGACTTCAGCTTGATGACACCTGGTTAGTCCAACCTCTCTTTTAACATTTACTGGAATTTGGCCTTCATTGTTCCCAAACATCATTTTATCGAAGTTAACTACACAC